>NW_019729903.1:200220-231590 GCF_002891405.2 Cryptotermes secundus | reverse complement strand
CAAATTGTAAGTTTCAGTGGCAGATTTTCCAAGTTTTGTGAGGAATTTGATGTTAGCACGTTGTTCTGCATTAGCACTCAGCATTATTCCGACGGAGCTCAGAAACACGATCCGCTTCTAACAATGGTCGCGGCCAGACTAACCGATGCACGTGAATGAAACTTTGTGTGACGGTAGAGGGAAGTCCAAGGGTCAATGCCCTACCCTCCTCTTCGTCAATGACGTGGCCGGAAATGAGTCATAAAAGTAATCCGGGTTCTTTATTGCCACAGTATTGTATTTTCCTTTTTCGAGACATGCGTATAGGTTAAGGAATGAAGTTATGTTGTACTCGTACAAGAGAGACGAGATAAACCAGGGTTTCCTCAGGCCCTAATGTACTCGTAAGTAATGTGGACAGCTCACGTATTGACAAGTCTTAGCTGTTAAGAGGGGAATTTCGAGTCATCGAAAAATCGATTCTCTTGAACCTGATAAATCTCTATTTTCAATCGCACAAGGAGATAGCCAATAACGGGCTCTTGGACACCTCTGATTGCTAATTACTCTTTATTTGATCTCCGAATCCTTAAAGTTTTTGTCCAGTATTTTCATAAAATTCACGAGAATTGAGAACTTAATAATAGAAATGTTTCTATAAACCCTTTTCTGTAAGGCACGCAGTAGATTAAGAATGATGTGGCATTTCTGTATGGGAACTATCCTTTATCTCTTCGAAACTTCGAAGGCACAATTAGGAGCGCACGAATAACCATATTCAGTAGAGAATGAATGAATTTCACTGCATAATATATAGCCATTATTGCATTAAACTCCAGCGAACCGGACAAATTCATTTTGGTAGAGCGATCAGATGCTCCTGCGCGAAAGAGACGGAATACATTTGTTTTAGTATATATGAGAGAGAGATTTAAATGTGACTTGAAGACATAACTCTGAAGATTAATAGAGAAATCAGCATAGCAGGATTTATCACTATAATTTCGAGACGTGCGCATCACCCTTTAAAGTAGAATGGCGTTTTAACTCTTCAAAAGACATAGAAATAGACATTCCTGCTGGAAATTTCAAGCCAGTTTGAGGGTATACGAGGTTTCACACAAAGCTCTGTAATGCTTTTCTCAAATGATCTGTAAACAATAACAAAAATACTCCATGTGGATGTTCAGGTTTTCCGTTAAACGTATATATGGTCGCGCTTAATGACATCTGTTGACAGAAGTGCTGCACTAACTGATAAAGAGTGGGACTGTCTCGTCGGCTGTGGCGGTTATAATGCAAGTGCCCGTTCTCGATCTGCTCGGGACGAGGCATGCAGATGATGAACACGGCATATAACGTAGTTAGTTATTAGAGAGGGTGGGTTTCCCCATGCACTTAGACCTGTATTGGTCCATTGTGCTTCCCTCTATGATTTCTACCTGTCTCTATATCCTACCGGTATTGATGCTTGCCATCTGTCCCGCCCAGCCAGCGAGACCGGCTCTGCTGGATGAGAAGTATCTATAATGCTTCCCCCATCTACCGGAGGTATTAGTGACTGCTGCTGGACGGGAAACGTCCGCAATTTTGGCTCAGTGACCTCCTTTGGAGGTATGAGGTTCTTTTACGTGCCGTAAAGCTACGACACGGGACCCACGGCTTAATGGCATATAAAGTATCTTAACTTGCTATAGAATATTAAGTGTAAACAATCTTATTTTCGTGTTTTCATTGGGGTTTCGCGGTTGGAGTTTCGTGTAGGATTTCGGTTTCGGGAATACGCCGCCTAAAATTTTGAAGGCTTTCCAAACTTTTCGACATGCACTACAGACGCTATGACCATGGTTAATTCCCTTGCGGCATTGAGCCATGAATGAGAGGTGGGCTCTAATTTGACGAAATGAAAGCAGTGCGCTATCCAATAGGAGACGACAACCGCACATACAATCATGGTTGCACCTCCTACTTGGTCTCAATTGTCACATTTAGGTAAGGGTTACCGAAAACCTCTAATGATAATAACCCTGAAGATTTCAACTAAAATGTTGGCCGAAACATTGGAGAAATTTCAAGATTCTATACACCATATTCTCAAAAGCTGAAGTCATACATAAAGTTTCAGCCGTGGAAACCTAAGGACAAGAATTATGAATATATCTTATCAAAAAATCTTCTCAACCACCTGGTTGTATCTTACTGGATAGCACTGCTCTCCTGTGTATCGTCCAATCACGCCATCACTCCCACATACCGACCACTGACAGTTCTATCAAACGGTTACCAAACCGCATCTCTAACCCCAAAATATTCACCCTGAGGATTTAAATTCAATTTCTGCATAAACGTTGGAAATCTATCAGCACTCTATACAGAATATACCTGAAAGAAGAAAATACAATAAATCTTATCACAGTAATTTTAAGTTGAAGGGGTGACCCGAGGCTTCCATACATTGTACAACGAACTGTACCAATTTATTCATCTTCCAAGTGACAAAAACTTGGATTCTAACTGTCAACTTCAATTAATGCTTCAATCAGCAAGACAAGACAGTTCGCCTACTTGCAACAACACGTAATTTTGCCTGATAATGGCAATGTGTGCCGGTCACGGTAGCCGAGCGGTCTAAGGCATGTACTGTCTTCGCTCGTTTGGAAACCGGGATCGTGGGTTCGAATCTCACTCAGGGCATGGATGTTTAGTTTGTGTGTTCGTTTTTCTGTGTTTGTATACAGGTAGAGGCTTTGCGACGAGCTGATCACTCGCCCAAGGAGTCCTACCGAATGCAGCTACCCAACAATTTCCCATCATTTTATGGAACCCGAAGGTTGATTACCGTGTTCACAAGAGCCCTCTACTGGTCCCTGTCCTCAGCCAGATCAATCCAATCCATATCATCCCATCCTATCTCTCTAAGATTCATTTTAATATTGTCAACCCTGTTCGCCTTGGCCTTCCAAGTGGTCTCTTTCCTTCTAGCTTTCCCACCAATATCCTATACGCATTCCTCTTCTCCCCCATTCGTGCTACATGCCCTGCCCACCTCATCTTCCTTTATTTGATCATAATTATACTTGGAGAAAAGTACAAGTTATGAAGCTCCAAACTACAGCATTAGAACACAAATAAAATTTTCGGTAATAAGAGTGGAATATAATAAACAACTAAGGAAAATAACTTTTTAGTGAATGTAATATTTATTTGTTACTCTCGTAGTGGGAGAGGAGAGAGCTAGAATGAATCACGTACCTGATAACACTGATGCCACAATCAACAACCGGTAATGACTTTACATTGGATATTAGTCCACCTGAAATTATATGGATTATGTAATTTGGTGAACGGTAGGATATTTGATTTAAACTACAGTACTGAATTATAAGCCAGCTTTGTGTCATGTTCGATTCGACAAGATGAAAAATACAGTATGTTGGATGACGTCAGACATTCAATGCTGAAGCTGAAAAGAGAACAATGGTAGGTGGCCAGTGTAATACAGGGAGGGTGCGTGTATACATTCTGAAAACATTTTGCGAGATTTCAGAATTAATGAGGGATTAAATATAAATATTTTTATGATTCTTGACCAAAAAGTAGTCGACTTAAAATGGCCAATGTGTATGTAGGTCCTACAGAAAGTCATGAACAAATTTTTTTGCATGCAACCTGGGAACGGCAGACGAAAGAGAGTATGGTGGTAGGTGGAACCAGCTGTTATGTTAACCTTGAGTGTCTTGTGACGTCAATAGCTTGCATCACGTGAACAGTATCACTCCTAATAAAATGACCGACAACGATATGTCGTTTCGCAAGCGTGCTGTCATCGAATTTCTTGTGAAAGAGGAATTCCCTGCTGCAGAAATTCACCAGAGACTTCAGCGTGCTTATGGAAGTGTGTGCATGGGTGCAAGCAGTGTTAGAAGATGGGCGAAACATTTTAAAGATGGGAACACCAGCATCGAAGATGAGCCTCGGAGCGGTCGTCCTCGAACCGCCTCAACTGAACGCAACAAGGAAAGAGTGGATGAGATCATTGAAGATGACAGGCGTGTGACTGTGGACGCAATAGCCCGAAAACTTGGAATAGGGCACAGTGAAGTACAGGAGATGATTGAAAGCTTGGGCTATAGGAAAGTTTGTACTCGTTGGGTCGTGCGGTTATTGACCGAAGACCACAAAGGTCAGCGAAAAGCCATCACCTCAGAACTGCTGCAGAGATATCGACACGAAGGCGATGATTTTTTGCTCTGTATTGTGACAGGTGACGAAAGCTGGTTTCAGCATTTCGAGCCTGAAACGAAACGGCAAAATATGGAATGGCACCATTTGCATTCTCCATCAAAAAAGGAGGCAAAGACAGTACCAGCATCTGCGAAGGTGATGAGCACGGTCTTCTGGGATGCAGAGGGGTTTATTCTGGCCGAATTCCTGGAACCTGGGCAAGCCATCAATGCTGCTCGTTATGTCCAGACGCTGCACAAGCTCCGTCGTGCATTGCGCAATATACATCCGGGACAAAACATCATCATCCTACATGACAACGCTCGCCCCGACGCCGCTCGCCTCACATTGGAAGCATTTGCAAAGATGAGGTGGGAAGTTCTTCCACACCCCTCCTATAGCCCTGATCTGGCACCCTCCGACTACATTCTTTTCGGATTTGTGAAGGATCAGCTGAGTGGACAACGTTTTGAGACAAGGGAGGCAATTCAGAAAGCAGTGCGTCAGTGTCTTCGGATGGCTGGAACGGAATTTTACAGAAGGGGAATTTTCAAACTCCGAGAACGCTGGGAGAAATGTGTACAGAGAAGTGGCGATTACGTGGAAAAATAAACAAAGGTCTGTAGACTGAGGTGGTGTGTTTGGTTTGTCAATAATAAAGCATGTTACTTTACAAAATATTGTTGCTCATCACTTTCAGTATGACCCTCGTATGTTAGATTAATAACATAAATTATTAAAAATTTAAATAAGGTACATAAATAGAAAATTAATATAATCATTATCAATTTCTTTTTTGGCGCTGCAAGCCCAATTTTGGCCTTGGCCGACCTCCATGGAAATCTCCGTTTCACTTCGGTTTATAGGTCTTAGACCTTCGGCAGGACTTCTTGGGAGGGTGATCGGCTCCTCTCAAGGCCTCTACCTATACACATACACAGAAGAAGGCACACGCACACACAAACACTAAACATCCATGCCCTGAATGGGATTCGAACCTCCGATTCCGGCTTCCGAGCGAGTGAAGACAGTGCATACCTTAGAAGGTTCGGCTACCGTGACCAGCCATAATCATTATCATACAGAATTGTAACTTCTGTACTTTAGATATACAGTGTATTGTCATTTCCTTGTCTAAGTATATTGTATTCTATCACTGCTCCACAATTCTCTGAGCTGCCTATCAGCCCTAACCACGCAGGACATTATCACTTCCTTGGTCTTCAAATGGGCACATGGCCGGTTACACGGTAAGAAAACTCAAGTTTGAGGTAACAGAATAATTTGAATTAGCCAGTGACTTCCATCTCCTTCAAAATTATTTAAAAATTACTTTGGTTAACGTTTATGTGACTTAGTCATAAAGGCAATAAAAGCGAAAGAAAATAGATAGATACATCTCCAATATAATGTGTAATTTTCCATGTTGTGTTCTTCTTAATGGGGACACGGGGTAACATAGTTGGTTGAGGCACTATGATAAAAGCCAGAAGGTCACGGGCTCGATTCCCAATGACATCAGTGCATTTTTCA
This sequence comes from Cryptotermes secundus, assembly GCF_002891405.2. NCBI lineage: Eukaryota > Metazoa > Arthropoda > Insecta > Blattodea > Kalotermitidae > Cryptotermes > Cryptotermes secundus. The sequence goes on along the minus strand of NW_019729903.1, from coordinate 225,854 downwards.
ATTGACCTAATTCTTCCAGCCACACTATAGCACTAGTTTCGACTCAGTCTCTAGCGGAAATGAGTACCAGGAACCTTCCTGGGAGTAAAGAGAAGCCGGCGCGTAAGCCTGACGACATCACCGCCATCTATGAGTCGATTATCTAAAAAATGTGGGAGCCTTGACGGCATAATCCAGGAATAGCTTTAATTGTTTTTACTTTTCTGCCTGTAAATTCTCCTACCTGCTCCGCCGAAACGTTGGTGACCGCCTACCCGACTTGACAATATTACGACCTAGAAAACCACAAACCAAATATTTTGCTATTGTGAATATGTCAGATACCATAACACGTGTCACTGTTATGAAATAACTTAACGGCGTTATTTACGGAACAGGTTGGTCTAGAGTTAAGGCCCTGTACTTCCATTAGGGAGGACCCTGGTTTGAATCTCGGATGACGAATATCCTTCCTTAGGGTTTCGTGGTTTTCTTTAGATTCTCCTGGCATGTGTAGGAATACTATCTTCATTAAGCAACGTCTGCTTCCTTCGTAATCCATTCAACCCTATCATTCATCGCTGTATAAGCTCCATACTGAAAGCGTCATTAAACAAGCAAAGAAGAAACGTTACGGTACTGTGTCAGGTAGGTAAAACTATTCAGTTACGTGTTGGCTGTGCTTTTAGACTCGGTTTGAATTTTGCGCGTAAGGAGAAGTATGGCAAGAAGTAGCGTGCCAGTGGTTGCAGCTGCACACACACCGTGAAGTCTTCATCACCTTGAAGGGACTCGATCAAACCCACTGGGCATTCTGTTGAGAGTGGCCAGGTCTGAAAGCGTGGAGAGTATCTCGCTGCGTGACACAATTCTCTGGACCGGCCATATTAATGGAGCCGTCTATGGGGAACTGCTGTAATTTATTATGGGACGCATGCCTAATTTAATGTATAATTTAGAATATCGTACCGCGAAATAAATTATAATGAAATGGGTAGATTTAGTGTGTAAGGAATTCGGATTGTTACGCGTTATAGTGACCCCCGACGGGGTTTTGAATTGTATACTGGATTTGTTGACCACTTTAACTCACACTTCATAATTACTCTTAATTTTAGCACCGTCGTTTATCTCCAAAATTTACGAATAACTTTTAAACACACACGCACAAATGTTCTCATTCTGTTACTAGACGTTTTCTGACAACGGCTTCTAACAATGTAAATTCTACAGCTTCCGCGCTCACGCCCTCTCTGAATGACAGCTCCCTTCCAACTGGGCATTCTTGCAACCCCAACTAAGTCTTCTCTCCACAGATTGACTGAGTTATAACCTTTTCCCTTGTTTCAAACATCTCGGCACGGACCACGTGGAAAACACCATTCCTCTGTTGCATGCGTATCCGTTGTCGCGGGAACGTGTTTACCGAGCCGTTTCCTAACAACGGCCTTCTATTCTTGCTTATTAAGAATCTACTGCCTAGCGACGGACGCCGTTCCGTTGTCTGTTTCGCGGCCATTGCCTAGAAACGAATGTTACAGAGCCGTTCACTAGCAACGGCTGTTTCTCTGGCTCCGCAGTTCTTCCTTTGAGCAATACTTATATACAGGCGTCATGTTTTAGGATTTGAGGTTCTCACATCAATGATTACGAGTTCTGCCTTCTGGGATATAAGGAATGTAACACCGTTTAGTCCGTTACAATTCAGCCAACGTTCCGGGGAGTCATATCGCCTCCATCTTCAGGGTACAAAAATAAGACAAACAAGGAACAAGCATGGAGCAGGTAGCAGGCTCTGGTGGTTTCTTGCGTGACTTATTCTTCGACCCTGAAGATTGAGGCGAAATGTTCTTGCGAAACGATCATTGAAGTTCAACTGACTGCACTATATCCCAGAAGATATAATTTTTTTAATTTAATGTTTTTATTGCTAGTGCGGTGGGACTAATTCCCTTGTACTGCGGCCACTTCTGGCCTATTGTACCAGCCCCAGATGATAGGTGAGGGTGATTGTGGAGCAATTGGTGGAATGAAGATTCGCAGGAGAATCCGAAGCACTCGGAAAATCCTGCCCCAGCGCCACTTTGTCCACCACAAATCCCACTTGACCAGACCCGGGAGCGAACCCGGGCCGCCGCGGTGGGAAGCCAGCGACTAAGCGCTTGAGCTAAGGTGCGGCCTATTATTTAATGTTACTCTCGCTCCTGTTGACTCCGGTGTTTGTTATATTCCCATTAAAGTAATATGAATTGAATAATTATCAATAAAGCAGAAAATGATTACATTCAGTATGACATTTCATTAGTGTGTTTCCAACCATTGCTCTCTTCCATAACCGCCCTCTAACCTCTGACCTCTGACAATAACGGTTTACCCCCATTTTGCCTGAGGCTCTAAAACATCACGTAGCAGAAGTTTACATGGATTATGCGTTTTAGTATCCACATTGGCTGTGGGGCCCACTCAACTTCCTACGCAGTAGGTATTAGGGGTATCAAAAACTCCGCATCCATCCAATACAGAGGGTTAACACTTTAAAGCATTTAGTTCGTCTAAATAACTTTTAAACATTCAGCATTTACCTCACAGAAAACAGACTGAATCACCGTGAACTGTTTAACGTTTTCTATGGAAGTGATCGATGTTTAATCTGAGAATCATACAAAATCCATAAATACGTTCTAAGGGGAAGTATACAGCTCCTATCCTTTTAAACACCGATCGGTCAGTCAATCAGTTAAATTGCTGCTGGGCTTCGCCAGCACAGTCATTCATGACTTCAGTCACCCCGCCATCCAAGATCAAATATTTGTTATCTGCTAGATATATACGTGTTTCGAAATTTTTTCCTCATCTTCGACGAAGAAGGGGTCGGTCCTTGTATTGTCACATGTATAGTGACTACAGACGGGGGCTGGATTGGTGAATAGATTTATTGGATCATTTATGGGTCTTAAATACAAATAACTATAACATCATTGCTGATTTTCACATTACAAATCACTCCGCACCAAGTTTTCTCAGTCTACTTTCATTAGTCCTTACTTGGTAACAGCTCTCAACAACACACGTAGCTATTCCTCTGTAGTGTCTTCACTAGACATTTCCTGGTAACGAATCTTAGAAATGTAACTTCTTCAGCTTCCGTTGCCCGCTGGTTAACACTCCTCACTTGGACCCTCAACTCTACTTCGCTCACTCTCAATTCTAATTCTAGTCAAAGTGAAAGTTAAAGTTACTTTACGACTGGCGGTTTACCGCCAATCATTTCATCTTGGCGTCAGCACCCTTGAGGCCCACGACCAGATATTTTTTCTAACTGAACTCCTGCAGCAATAGTCCTTATGTAACATCCTCTCTGATGAGAAGATTGGTTTGTCTCTTATGAATACTCTTGTCTTTTGGTCAAGAGTATATTTCGCAAGGGACTAAGTCCCTTGTACTGCGACCACTTCTGGCCTATTCTACCAGTCTCAGATGATAGGTGAGGGTGATTATAGAGCAATTGGTGGAATAAAGATTGGCAGGGGAAACCGAACTACTCAGAGAAAACCTGCCCCTGCGCTACTTTGTCCACCACAAATCCCACTTGGCCAGACCCCGGGATCGAACCCAGGCCTCCGCAGTGGGAAGCCAGTGACTAACCGCTTGAGCTATGGCGCAGCCTTTCGCACATGTAACATGTTATTGAAAATTCTTCCTTTTGGACTACATACAACTCCTCTGTCTGTAGCGACTTCACAAAGCAGTTCGTGCCTAACTTACATTCTAGCTGCCCGAGAGCCTCATTATATACTTAGGGGCGGACCCAACAGAAAACACCGTTTCCCAGCAATCCCTCCATTGTTGCTTGTGTATTCGCTGCCGCGGGAACATTTTTACCGAGCCGTTGCATAGTAATGAACGTCTACTCTGGCTCCATTATCCCGGGCTTCAGGCGTTTTGTCACACTATCATCTGAGATATGACGCCTTGTACTCCGGTATCAACTTTTCCCCAGAAGACTCTCTTTGCTGACTGATCCTTACTGTTCCTCGGCTTCCTTTTCGGCTATGAAGATTGAAGGAGTATGTAAAGGTAATTGATAAAGCTATCCCTGGAAGAGGCCGTGAAGGCCCATAGGGTTGCGAAATATCGAGGTTCCCACATTTTGTCTAGACCATCGGCTGACAGATGGCAGTAAATTTGTCAACCGGCGCCGACCGCCCTTTATCCCCAAGGAAGATTCCTGGTACTCATTTCTCTTAGACGCTGAGTCGACCCCATGGCGAATCAGGTAAATTGAAAAAATCCACCCCATCAGGACTCGAACCTGCGACCTACCGTTTTGTAGCATAGTGCCTAAGCTAAAGCATGCTCCCTTCTCCGAAAAGTCTCATCAACTTCTACCGTATTACGCAGCATCATGTCCCAGAATATAATACTTTTCCTTACCTTTTTATTTTAATGTAATCATGCAAAGTGTTCTGTTCACGCGTATTGTGACCTGCCGAGTAATACTGTGTGAGATCGATTTGAAGCAGGCATGCTGGGCATTGTGCTTACAGGCTTTGTTTTCATTTCTATTATCTTGGAGCAGAAAGTGAGAAAAAAATAATTTGTTCCAGATGCTTCTCGTGGCATTGTTACGTCATCTCATCTCCCCTTGCTACACAATTAATTGTAGCATATTATCTTACAGTTCGTGCCGTGATGGATGATGCATATCATCGGCAAAGACACAGGCAACTTGTACGTAGACAATTCATCACATGCAAGGCTCGTAGTCTCTTACTACCTCTATTCCTGTCACATTTTATGGGTTCCCATACCATTTGTCTGCACAACGAACACGTGAAACACCCCTCTGCTCGTACATAATAAAATTGTTTGGTGAGGTTTTAATTGGTATGTGCTAGTTGCAGCTGATTCTGTCGGTAGGTGGATATGCCGATAATAGTCTCTCTCTCTCTCGTCTTTTAATCCAAAATTCTTGTTTAAAGAAATTTATTGGAGTCTTTTATTTTACATAATTCCCAGTAATGTCACGTGTACAAGTGAGACTATAATCGGGGTGTTTGGATTTGTAATCGGATTACTTATACAACTCGTTTCCACACTTCACAAATCACTGTCACATACAGACTATTGTTCACAGTCTCTTAATCTCCATTAGTCGTTTCCTGGTAAAGGATTCTAACAGTGGAGATTATTCAGTTTCCGCGCTCACGTCGTTGCCCGCTGGCTAATACTCCACGACTGAACTCGTTGCTTCGACTGACTAACTCCCAGGCTGGTGACCATCTCACCCCAAGCTCCTAGTCTTCGCTTCACAGACTGACTGACCTAGAGCCGAGTCTTATCTTAAGACCGACAGTCAGTTGACCAGTCTCTCTTGGAATAAGGCACCAATCTGGGGTTTACGACCAGATATTTATTACTGTCAGACAGTTGAGGGTTTGTTGATGAAGGGCGCATCTATCGTTTACAATTGCTGCTGGCCCTCGCCAGCGCATTCATTCTCGGGTCCGAGTCCCGTAAGTCTCGCTACCATATGTTACTACCTCAGGTTCGAGACCTCCCTTTTCGTCGTCTCCTATGACTCAGGGCTGTGGTGGAGGTATTCGACCCCGCCTCCACATGGGATTTCAGCTGACTTCTTCTAAACTTGTCTCGGTTATAATATCTCGGCACGGGCCGAGTAGAAAACACCGTTTCCAGCAGCTCGTTTATTGTTGAGTGTGAGTTTATTGTTCCGTGGGAACATATTTGTTTCGGTGTCATTACCTAGTAACGGGTCTAGACGCGATTGTATTCTATGTTATGATCTCTTGAGTATGCGAAGCGAAACTTTTGCCAGGTAATAAACAAAATCAGAACATAGGATTACAGTCCGTATGATAAGCGGTTACAGACTACTGGCTAGATGACTTGAGATATCGTGGTTCGATTCCGGGCTGCAGCAAGACTTCCTTCTATTCTCCAGACCGGCTCTGGGACCCACAAATTCTCTTGTACCACCTTCCCTTTCGGATGAAAGTTATTTTAAGAATCTGTCAGTTGCTTCATCATATAGCGTCGACTTGTCAATGATGGATGAATGATGAACTGGAAGGTATGCGGAAGGAAACGTTCGTCATCTAATTGAGGTAGTAGCCTGGAATTTCGCTGGAGTAACTGAGAAAAACACCAAAAACATCTTAAACAATAGACGGTGTTTGGATCGAGTTTCGAATCAAGAACCTCCCGAATTCAAATCTTGACTGTTACCGCTTCGTCAACCTGCTTCGTGAGAGTTTATATAATAATTGATATAATGGTAGACATATTTAGCGATTTAGTAATGATAAGTGGGTCCTCGGTGGCACGCTGTAGCGTAGTTGGTTGAGGCACCATGCTACAAGCTGGAAGGTCGCGGGATCGAATACCGATGAGGTGGATTATTTCAATTTACCTAATCCTTCCAACCGTACTATGGCCCTGGGATCGACTCAACCTCTGACAGAAATGAATACCAGGAATATTTTGGAATATTCTTGTGGGTAAAGGGCGGCCGACGCTTAAGGCTGACAACCTTACCACCAACTATGAGCCGATTGTCTACCAAATATGGGAACCTCAACATCTCACAACCCTATGGGCCTCCACGGCCTGTTACAGGGATAGCTTTACTTTTACTTACTTTACTAAGTGGGTCCTCAGTGATAAAGTTTTCGCTGTACTTAATTCCATGATTATATACTATGATATAAACGCATATGGGGGAAGTGGAATTATAGTTCTACCGTCCTTAACCTCGGCACTAGATGGAGGTAATTGGTAAGCTTCACACCCCAGTCACTTTACCCACAGGAAAAGAGCCCAGGTATTTATTTTATAAGAGGCTGAATGGGCCCCAGAACCAGTCTGGACGGTGTAGAAATGAGAAAAATATCTATACTCTACCGAGAATCGAACTCCAATCTCTATTCAGTATGTGGGTCTAGAACTTTTTTTAAGATGCATCGTCATTAAATAGTAACGTCAATCATTAGGGGAACGTTACATTCTCATTAAGAAGTGAGTGGATTCTGTTTTCATCCTGTGATGGGAACCGCGATGATGAACATACAGAAAGCGTCATCCATAACGTTGTCTGCTGAAGTTATGAATTTCCACATTAATTTTATGTTTTAAATGTCCAAGATTATACAAATCTGGCCTTTTTCTAAGAATCGCCCTGAAATCACCATACAGGGTGATTCACGAAATTTTACCCCCACTTAGGGAGGGCATTCCTGATGTAATTTGGAAACAAAAAAATGTTAATATACTAATGGTATCCACCTCATAATTAAAGAGATACAGTAATTTGAAAACTGGCGAAAGATCTTTTTTTCTTTGAATTTCAGTCAAAACAAATTAGAAATACAATACAAACACTTTTTAAATCGTTAATGTGTTAGGAAAGAAGCATTCTAAAACCATTTTTTTTTCAATTTCTTAATTTTGCATTGTGCAACATTTTTCATCGATTTTGTGTTACAAAATTACATTATTTTGAGCATCCCATTCTGTAAACATACCAATGGTTGTAAGATTTGAGGCTTTCACGGCGGTGACTATGAAGAAAGCAGTCTTTTGGGATTTGGCACCGTGTATAAGTGGTGTTAACCGAGTCTGCTTTTACCGGTTCTCACGGTCTCTCCGCTTGCAGAATTCTTATATTTTTTCTTCTAGCCTGAAGATGGAGGCGATACGTTCCTCTGAAACGTCGGTTAACACCACTTATACACGGTGCCAAATCCCAAAAGACTGCTTTCTTCATACCAATGGTTGCATATCACACCCTTCTATCAATCTGTTTCCTCTAAACTGTAATGCTTTAGAAGACGACTGGATTTACATAAGATTTTCAAAAATGTTTCCCTGCACGTCAACACAATGCGTCGCATGCGTATGAACCGCTCTGCCTATCTACCTACGCGCAACATTCAAACCGGGCTACTTTATCTGCTGACATAGCTGACTGGGACGTATGGTCGCCCACGCTGAAGCATAGCGCTGCATTCACAATGATTCGTTTCGAAAATCTATTGTTACTCCGTAACTATTGAAAATCCACCACAAATTTATAAGGAAATTTTGCAGGAAATAACCCCAGGAATATGTACCATAAGCCAGGGTAAAACTTCGTGAATCACACTGTATAATAGGCCTACAGACATAACTTACTGTTAAATACCTCGTATAAATGCCACCATTTATGTTTTCCCATTGTTTCTGAACACAGTAACATAGTATCAGCATTCTAAGTAAAGTATATTAGACATATGCGTCTCCTCTAGTTTGCAAATGTTGGCAGAATTTGTTTTTTTAAGCCGTACTCTTGAATATGTTAATGCTATTCCAAGCTATGCTACTTAGAGTTAATCCTTCACAGAACTTTTCCTCCTGCAATTCCTTTCGTCTGCAGGTAAAGCGGGAGTTTTTGTAACAACAGCAAAGTGAGAGTAAGGGAAGAGAATAACATTAAATAAATCCATTGGAATGAACGAATTTTGATCCCACGCGAATACACGAGAAGACAAAGAGAGTGAGGAGGAAGGAGGGAGTTGTTTAGCATTGCGTGTGAGAGTGGACGAGGAAGGGAGAAGAAGCGAGATGTTTCACAGATGGCGTTAGCGTAGCAGTAGCGCTCTGGAAACGTAGTCGGTAGTCTTTTGGTTCTACATGAGTAAAGGCGCCAGCTCTTATGATGTGTACTTGTTTTTCTCCAGACCCTACAAAAATATGCTTTGATATAATGCAGATTAGACCACGACAGCTTCCTAAATACTCCTTTATAATTCATCAGTCATCAATCATCTTATTCGACGCTGTGTGGTACAGATAATGACAGCGTCCTAAATTAGCCCCAAACTACTGACGTCAGATTGTAACTTGATGATCCCTTGAAAACTCGGACTTCTGGGTAAGGAATATTGTATGCAGACTCAAGGTTAAAAGTTTCATTAAACAAGTGAAATTTCGGATAATCGTGGAAATTTAAATTCAGACATGATAACAAAAGTACGAAAGTAAGTTAAAGAAAAAGTAAAGTTATCCGTATAACAGGCCATGAAGACCCATAGGGTTGTGAGATGTTGAGGTTCCCACATTTACTAGACAATCGGCTCATAGATGGCGGTGAGGTCACCTTACGTGCCGACTGACCTTTACCCCCAAAAATATTCCAAGAATATTCCTGGCACTCATTTCTGTTAGAGGCTGAGTCGAGCCCAGGGCCATAGTGCGGCTGGAAGGATTAGGTAAATTGAAAAGAAATCCAATGACCTCATCGAGACTTGAACCCGCGACCTTCCGGCTTGTAGCATAGCGCCTCAACCAACTACGCTAGCGCGTGCCCCTTCTTCACGAAATGTGTTGAGCTCAGAAATCAATTTGGATTTGAGTGTGTTACGTCTGTGACTATGAGAAGTACTGTCTTTTGAGATGTGACACTGAGTGGGGGGGGGGGGGAGAGAAAGAGAGCAAGTTGATCTCGTAAACTTCCTATATATTTTTTTCAAAATAAGGAAAGTAGACTAAAATGGATCTTCAGAAAATGTTGGAGAACGCGGACGGCTGTTTCACTGGGTTCTTGTCAACATGGAAATAAGCCTTCAGATTCTGATACAGGAAGTCAAATTTCTTAGGTAAAAGTTAAGGTTGTAAAGATGTCCCTGTGCTTAACTAATTAAGCACTATTCCATGAAGACGTAAGGAGAAATGGCTGTATATATCCACGTTTTCTTGATCTCGTGGCACTAGTTGGAGGCGAGTGGTAAGCTTCACGCCCCGGCCGCTTTACCCCCTGGTAAAGAACCTCGGTACCATTGGGTAGGTAGATGGCCTATTACTAGTTTATTCTTTAGTGTAACGTTATGACGCATTCAATATTGCAGGCTGTGTAACATTGAATAGAAGGATTTTAGATGAATTGAAAGGGATTTTAAAGGGAACGTCCGTGAGCTAATTAAGTTACAACCTCATAATTTGCCTGGAGAGACTGAAGAGAATCATGAGAATTCACAGCCAGGATAGCAGGTGGCCCGGTCGAGATTACATCCGAAAACCACCCAATGAATATTAAGGGTGTTGCCGCCTAATGAACTTGTTCGCTGTTGCAGTGATTGATTTCAAGGACATTATCTAAAGGTACGAACTTTAGATATTATTCTGTGTTAATTTTCAAAAAGGACTGTACCTCGTGTAGTTGGTTACTGTGATTGTGTCCTTCCCCGAAATATTTATTTAATTTGCAGTAATGATTCCTGCCAATACGCCACAGTTCATATTGGTGGATATCTTTGTTATCGGTTTTCTAGAAGGTCCGTACTGGAATGCGAGGCAATTTTAGGAGTGATAAATGTACCATATATGTTCAAACGTGAATTTCAATTTAAAGTACATGTCCTATATTTATATAATTTTAACCAATATCATGTTTATTGTTTCAAAGAATTTTATTAGCCCAATATTTTTATTAACAACAAGATATCCAATACTGCTTTATGAAATAAAATTTAATATTCTGGAAAATTTGTGTAGTTGATATTGATTCAAACTCTCTCTAGTAACGTATTTTCTACCACACAAAGAGTATTTTCTGTTAATTTTATTTCTTTTTTGGGGGTATGTATTTTAAGATGCTCTCAGAAACTAAATTACCTGATGTCGAATAGCAGTGTGACAGCTGAATGATGAATTGTGAAGTATTTCTAAGGAAGCGTTCATTGCCCAATCGAGACACTATTTCTGTATTGGCGTAGAGGAACTTAAGGGAACCATGGTATATCGAATTTACGATAGCCAGTGTAGCGGTCTAGATTCGAACCGAGCACCTCCCGAATTCAAGCCTAAAACGTTACCGTTATGCAGTCAAACTCTGTTTGTGTCTGTTAAATGTTTACAGTATCAGAACGCTGATAATAGTGTCACGTGTATGAGTGGCTATAGACGGAATTTGGATTGATAAGTAACACGCTATAAGTAACTATAGCGCTGGCAAAGGCCAGCATCTAGAAAAGACAGATCAGTCCTCTCGTCAGAGAGGGCGTCCCACAAAAACGAAACCGTAACTGTCAAACGGTAATAAATGTCGTGTCATGAGCCCCAGATGCGGCTCGACATCAAGACTGACTGAGTGAGTGTCAGTCGCAATAACTTTGACTTTGACTTTGAATTTAGTCACTTGTGGGATATTCACCAGCCGGTAAGGACGTAAGAAGAGGACATTGTCAGGATCTGTTACAAGGAAACGACTAGTGAAGACAGAAGACTTTACGTGTACTGCAGCTACAATGGTCTTTGGAGTGTGTAAACCAGTGAGGCTGTTATGCTTACTTGTAGTTACAAGTTGTGCATATAAATGTTCAAAAAATCGAGTCACCAGTCCAAACCCCGTCTATAGTCACACTTTAACACCTGACAATATTTTCTAATAAATGATAGCATAGAGCAGAAACAATGAAAAACTAAACGTCCATCAGCTATCAAGAAATTCCCAATGTTTTAAAAACCCCGAAGATTCGTTACCGCAGTAACGAGAACGTGCAGCTCGTCCCTTTACCGGACCAGATGAATCCAGTTCATATTTCATTAATACTCTCTTAATTTTATCCACTCATCTACAGCGGGGAGTCGAAATAGCTCAGTCTGTATAGCGATGCGCTGTAGGCTGAACGGTGAGTAATGAGGGTTGATTCGTGGCAGGAACAGCACAACATCCAGGCCGACTCTGGGACACACCCAGCTTCCTATCGAATTGCATGGGAGGTAAAGCGGCCAGCGCGTACACCTGACCATCCATCTTCATCTAGTTCCAAGCTTAAGAATTTGTGAAGATATATCTCTGTTCTCAATGCGTAATTTTACTTTTGCCTTTTGGCCGCAAATCTGCATCTTTTAAACATAAAATAATCTTGAAGAATGCAGTCTTCTGGGATTTTGCACCGTGTATATGTGGTGTTAACCGACCTTTCGCAGGAACGTATCGCCTCCATCTTCAGGGTAGAAGGAAAAATATAAGAAATCCGCAAGTGAAGAGACCGTGAGAACCGGTAAAGCATACTACTTTTACCGGTTCTCACGGTCTCTTCACTTGAGGATTTCTTATATTTTTCCTTCTACCCTGAAGATGGAGGCGATACGTAACTCCGAAAGGTCTGTTAAGACCACATATACAAGGTGCCAAATCCCAGAATACTGCTTTCTTCATAGTCACCGCCGTGAAAGCCTCAAATCTTACATAAAATTTTCTTAATTGCTTGAGGAATAAATTGGGTGTTTGTTGAGTAATGCAGGGAGGTGGAATCCACACAACTTAGCTGCAATCAATACAGGTAGTTTAATGATCTGAGGAGAGGGGTTTGAACGAAACAGGGACTGCATAGAGAATGGAACTGGGCTGTAGGCCAGTCTAGACGAATGAAAATTCGTTCCGATATTGAAAGCATGAAAATCTAAACAAACACTTTTTTGTTTTGTTATAACCGTCTGAAAAAGATTTGAAGTTGGTCTTTGAAAAAGGAAACGTTGACTTCTGCCCTTTCATAAGACTGAATCCGCTTACATGAGAATTTCATCATCGGATATAAAAGTTCATACAATAGCGGCTTCTGAATCCAGTCATTCAAATTGCTATGTGGATTTAAAACTCAGACGGAAATCTATTGAAATAAATATTTCTTTCAGATGTGGTCTTGGGTTACGATAGATATTGGAAGTAATGTAGAAAATCAGACATCAGCGACGTTTAGTGCAAGTGGTAGAACATACAGAAAGATTCTTTTGTTCGCCAGATTAAAATTAATATCTCACTAAAGAACAACTGAAGTCATGTCGAAACGTCTTCTGAAATTCTGCACAGTAGTACAGTCTGCTGCCAGTCATATTAATGAATATTTTTTTCTTAATTTATAATAATTTATTTGAGGATACTTTCACTTGTTCAATCTATAAAACTTCGAATTATTGAATGAAAATGGATTGGTAAATTAGAAAATATATGTAAGTGGTCGTGGTCTATTTTGAGGTACTATCCCTGCATCTGCCTGGAGGGACTGAGGAGGAGCACAAGCAATCTTAGTGGAGATAGTTGCTGTTCAAGCCGGGATCATCATATTTTTTTTATTTATCGGTGATCTCCATTATAGTATTGATGATGTGGTGATTAATGAATGTGGAGCAGTTAGCGGAATGAAAATTGGTAGGGGAAATCAAAGTACGTGCAGAAAACTCCAACCATAAAAGTAAAAGATAAAGCTATCCCTGTAACAGGCCATGGAGACCCATAGGGTTCTGAGAAGTCGAGGCTCCCACATTTTCTAGACAATCGGCTCACAGATGGCAGTGAAGTTGTCAGTCTTACGCGCCGGCCGCCCTTTACTCCCCAGGAAGATTCCTGGTACTCATTTATGTTAAAGGCTGGGCCGATCCCAGGGCCGTAGTGCGTCTCGAAGGATTAAGTGAATTGAAAAATCCAATGACCTCATCGGGAATCGAACCCGGGACCTACAGGCTTGTAACATACTTCCTCAACCAACTACGCTACCGCGTGACTTCAAACTCCCCCACCTATTCCACCACAATTACTGCATATCCTGATTGAGGTAAACACTGGCGGACTCTGCCGGGATTCAAACCAGGCTCCTTCAGAAGCATTGCCGTATGAGTCTTCATGCTCGGTAAGAAAGTCGTTACAACGAAGCATGCCTAATACTGCGTTTCAGGGTTTCTTGAACGCACACTTGACTTTGGAAATTATCATGTTCTGAGTGCTCTGTAATGGTTTATCTCTTACTGATTTCAGATACATAATAGCCCGTTATCAACAGACATATTTATGAGGATCGATGTTCTTATTTAAATAAAGTCATTATTTCAAATTTCTGAATATGTTATATGCTCGTCCGTAGGTCTTGCGTACAAAGAAAAAAGATGATACAAAAAGCTATCTGTTACAAATTTTGACTCAAACTTCTCCGATAAAAGTACTGAATATTTTGGAAGACATTTTATGTAGTGCATATTATCGAAAGACAGTGGAAGTTTATTATGCTGTATAACGTTCTTCTTCTCAGCGATATTCATTATTTACCAGCGAGACGGACAAGCAGACGAGCAGATCTCTTTGTCTCTGACTATAGTCGTCTACGTCCAGAAATCTAATAGATATTTGTATTTTTAACATGAATATGAGGGTCAATGAAGCCGTGATGCCTACACAGGCTCTCGCAGCCTTCTTGTTTCTCACGATAAACGCTGAATTGAGTTTGTTTATTTAACGTTCTAAACCTGGGCTCCATTGACCATTAAAATATAAATCGTACTGCAGTAAATATAGGTAGAGCGAAAGTTGGATTGAGAATAAACAAAGCTCAAAGTTAATGTCCTTCGGCTGACACAGGATGAATAAAAGAACAGATCACAAAGGAAATTGAATGAGCATTGCAGTCTCCAAAAGGAAATAAATAAAAATACTCGTACCAAATATCTGAATTTGAATATATTGTCATGTGTACAGTGACTATAAACAGGTTTGGATTGGTAACTGGATTTATTGAACACTTACATAACTATAAATAATTATAGCCTTAATAGTTTGCATACTGCTGTGTGTCATAAATAAAACAGTAAAAGGAAATGTTGATACAGTAGTGTCTTCTTTGTTTTTTAAATACAGAATATTGTTGTGTAGACTGCATACATTTTATTTTTGTATGTGTTAGTAATTATAGCGTTAATCCTAACTCACACACACTGCAGTTCACTACAGCACGCACTAAGTCTTTTCAGTCTTCTGTGTTTTCACAAGTCGTTGACTGGTAATGGTTTCTAACAGCGGACATTCCCCTTCCTCTGGGTTGCCGAACTATCTCCGTGACTCAGCTTCCAGTTTATGACAGCAGCAGCTCACAAACATTGAACCTCAGCAGTCCTATAACTTGTTGGTTCTCAAACTTTTTTATCAGAGCCCACTTCTGAGTTTCATTCACTTCTGTGACCCTCACCCGTCATATTGTTTGATTATAATAAATGTAATATTTACAGTAAATATATACTTTATCAACTGCACTTTTATTTGTAACATATATTATTTGTTTATAATATAAAAGAAAAACTCTGAGATTTCAGTCCGCAAGCGAACTATACCGTCCGAGCAACCGCCGCTTGTCGGCGAAGCTTAGTGCCAACTTTTGCTGATATAGGGCGTCGCATGGTCGGAGCAACGAATCCCCACGGCCGTTAATTTCGGTTTTCTAGACCGGAGCCGCTATTTCCTTCAAATAGCTCCTCAATTATCATCACGAGGCTGAGTGGACCCCGTTCCAGACCCACTACTTCTCCGAAGAAGACTGGTGTCGCCGGGAATCGAACCCGCACCTCTGAATAATATAAGGAATATTAATAATAAAATTGAGGTTTATTAACTATGATGTCAAGCGGCCTCCGTAGTCTAGGGGTAGCGTTCCCACCTCATGACTCAAGGTACGCGGGTTCAAACCCGGCGGAGGTCGTGGAATTTTTAAGGGCGGAAAAATTCAGGGAACAAGTCCTCCGGGAGGGACTTTAAGCCGTGGGTCCGGTGTCGTAGATTTACGGCACGTAAAAGATCCTCATGTCTCTAGGAGACCTCCGAGCTAAATTAGGCAAAAAGTTTCCCGCCCAAATAGTTCCCAATGCCTCTGGTAGATGGGGGAAGTATCAGGTACCGAGAGCAGACCTCGTTGGCTGAACGGGGCTGATAGCACGCACCAGTACCGGTAGGGTATGGCGACAGTAGAAATTAAAGGGGGACGCACAATGGAACAATAACTGGTCTAAGTGCATGGGGAAACCCACCCTCTCTAATAATAATAATAATAATAATAATAACTATGATGTATATTTATAATATAATCTTTACTCATAACGGTTTATTTATTTACAATACATAATCATACCTATAACAAAACATGACAATAATATTATTATCCCTTAGGTTGATGAGAACAAGCAAGTTTTTGTATATCTGGTTTCAGCGTTGTTAAACATAATCGAAGATCACCTCCCTTCACAAGAACAACAGGTTCTGTCCCTTCTGAGTAAGGTATACAAAAACAAGGATATTGAGTTATTGTATTATTATATGTACTGACCATTTGGCGTTTTTATTTCTTTTCATATTTTTAATCGTTTTATTTTAAAAGTGAAATTTTCATGGCCCACTTAACAGTTTTCATGCCCCCTCCCTATTTTTCCAACTTTTGCCTGTTACCCCTCCTAAACACGACATAGCCCCTGTTGAGGACCACTGCTTATAACTCACTCATTCACTCACCAACCAACTCGCTCCACTTCACTCCACTGCACTAACTACCTCAACTCGGTGAGTCCAGTGATATAACCTCGGAGCGGCTCCTAAAAAACACCGTTTCCAATAATACTTCCATTTTTACCCGCGGACCGCTACCTAGCAATGGCACCAGTACTGTTGCGTATTTAGGAGGCTCTTGCCTAATAATGGACTTTATCTTATTTGTGTCATTGTCGTTGCCTAGCAACGTTATCTGTCACAGAAACTGGAAATTGTGTTTCCAAAAGTTAATATAATTTCTTTCAGTCTTTCAAACGTTTACGACAAGTTGAAAGATACAGGAATAACTTTCATTTGTCTGCCAATCTGTCAACATGTTAACTACTCAAAAATCGCTAAAACCGAACGTTTTAGTCTAGTGGTAGCGATTTGTACTGGTATTTGGGACCTGATCCTTTCGAATCTCTGTCGGGACAACTGTTATGCTTGCTGAGAATTTTCCTGGTTTTTCTCAGTCCTTCAAGTTACGTGTCTTGATAGTACCTCGACTATGTCACGATCACTTCCTCAAGATCCTTTCCATTTCATTAAAAATTCTACCGTTAGACACTACACTGATAAGTTTTAGGGGGTGTGCATGTCTTATAAGACGGGTTCTGGATTAGATGATTGAATTTTTTGATACCTTACACACACAACTGAGGGCTACAGGCAATTACACCGCTGTCGCTGATGTACGCACCTTCAAGTTCACCGTTGCACACGCAATAGGGTTATCAGTCTTCTCAAGTCGTATCCTGGCAACGGGTTTATCACAGTCTCACTGTAACTTCGAAGCACACATGAAGTCTCCTTTTCACAGCCTAATTACTTTTTTGCCATTATTCTTCAACTGTCGACTCAATTCAATTCCTCTGCTCCCAAGTCCACATCACGGCAGGCTGACCTCTCGAAACTCGACTCATCACTGTACGGCCTCAACTGCCATGTAGCGCCAATTGTTTTCAAGTTTACTTCTCGGTACGGACCACGAAGAAAAGAACCTCTACTTTTGATGAGGCGTGTTTACCGCGTCATTGCATAACGGAAGCTACTCGATTGTTGTTTGCGTATTCGTTACCGCTGGAATGTGTTTACTGAGTCGTTGCTTAGCAATGAACGTCTATTCTGAAGTCTCTATTCCGGTCTTCGGGCGTCTTATCACAACATGTTTTGAGTACGGACTGTGCCGTAAAATGACTTCGAAACAACAGCAGAAAACCGACCATCCTATTCTGTTTTATTAACCGCCGTGTCGGAAATAAGCGTCAGTTTGACCCATCTGTTGACACAGATCTTGCATTAAACGAAATGGATCGCCCTTATGGCTTAACATGTATTGTGGTAACAGTTTAAGCCTCTACTGTTGCATGATGTGATTTTAATCGCAGAGCATAATCATATGTGTGCTTGACTCTGAATATTGTACTAGCTTTATCAGTTGTTTGAACTGATAAAAATCTCCTGCAACTGCCATTGAAACAATAGGTAAAAGGTAAAGATGTTATTTTTTAATTTACAATTTCAGATCTTGTTACGATAAAATGGTAGGTAATTCATCATATGTTACTATGACAACTCACGCTATGCTTCCATAATAGACGGTCCGTCAATTACTTTTTACTTTTTTACATACACATACATATAACTACTATACAACGCGAAACACTGCCATAGCAATGTGCCTGAGAGAGAGAGTGTGTGTGTGGGGGGGAGGGCCAGTCAGTGAGTGAGTATCCGCTCTATTAATCCCCAGTAGAAGGGTAGTGAAGAGTAGAGCTGGACCCCTCTACGCGTCGAGAAGGAGGCCCCATTTCAAGACACGTAAAAGTCCAGGAAAGAACAAAATTATGGTCGTGGTTCATGGCGAGATCTGAAAATAAAATTAACTGTGCTGGCGAGAACCATTAGAAATTTACTCTTCAGGACTGAAGAACCGTTGAGTTTTAAAATAATCTATTTTAAGAAAATATCAGGCACGTGTGCATCTTATGTACTCATAGGGTAGGTCAATGCCTGGAACGACGGTAATCCAGCAAGATTGTTTGGAGCAGCTCCGACCTTCGACCATTTCTGTATCACATCCCATTGTAAGGCCTTTATATAAATAAAATAGGCGCAAAGGCATTCCATATACTTTATCCCAGAAGGTTGACCTTGAAAACATTATCTTTGAAGCAGTGTCGGTTACTGCTTAGTAAACTACTACTGGTTACTGAATATCGAACAAAAATAAAACCCCTCCGGCCGATAAAGTCCGTTTCGCCAAAACTGGCGTTTTCGCATCTGGATCCCCAATTCGTGTGCCGTAATTTTTCTAAAGACACCACATGTGCAATTTTGTTTAAGGGCTTGTCTTCATAAATTTCCGAAATTGAATCAAACTCATTATATCCTTTTCAGAAGAAATCATCATTTTCTTTCTTTTGGGGCTCATTTTAAAGGCCCATATTTGGGGGACTAGACTGTTATATTCACCTTACACCGGTGTATAATGAATAGATTCTTAAACATAGAATATTATTAAAATGCATCAAACCTTTTAGGCATTAGCGAAGTGCACATATTTGCATATGTATATATATGTGGGGGGGGCGAAGACAGATGACGTATTTTCGAGAACATTTTAAATACATAAATCCCTTAAAATACGTATCAAATAATTGAACATCTGCTCCAGAGCAATTGCACGGAACGCCGATGGAGGTGCCACTTGATGACTTGCATGTACGCTGACCTCAGAGTATGATACGAAGTGGTACGGCACGTCTTAATATTCACATAGCTCTCTTTCCAGAAGTTCTCAAGTTCAGGGCGTCTATACTGATTGAAGTCGTGATTTTCAAGTGACCCTCAAGAGCTATAATGAATAAGAGAGGATGGCAGGTAACTGAGTGAAGTACGTGTATTGCCAATTGTGGTGTTCGTAAGCGCAATGACTGTCAGTCAAAATTTTTATCGGTTTATGCTGTTAATTTTGGAAAAAATATATGGGTCAAGCCACATGAACTAGACGATACAATATAGCTCCATGTAACTACTCCAAACGAGAAGAAATATAATTGGTACTCTTTGTTTTCCCCGCCCTGCTCGGTACATCAGAATGTCAGAAATTTACTCAGTCTTATAGTACGCTATCTATTTCCTTCAAAATGCGCCAGGCCCGTAGATGTGAAAGATTTCGTTATGTTTCTGAAAACTTATTTGCCAGTCTCGATGCTGGTAATGTCCATAATTAATCCACAGAAATTTTTTGTCGAAACGAGAACATAACCTCAACAGCAAGAGTGTTAATTTCACTCACCCTTATAATTATAATTTATTATATCTACATTTAAGCCATCAGTAGAATACATGTGCATGAAGGGTTTTGGTGGGCAGCTTCTGAAGAATCACGTAACTGCACAGGGTTAATGCACTGAAGCACAATCAATTTTCTAGGTTGTTGGCTAATTCCAGTCAGTTTGCCTCGAATACGCCTATAATTACGCGATAAGTTGTATCTTCATTGTCGTAAATGTAGCAGACAGGATTGTATTGTGTGCTATCTCAGACAGTTCGTCCAGAGTTGGTAAATCAGAACGGGTTAGCTCAGTGATTCAGTGACAAAAAGCTGGACGACGAGAGATCGATTCCCGTCGGGTTCTGTAAGTTTGTTCTTTGCCATTGCTTTCAATCATATCTAGGACTTAATTGTCTTCCTGCCCAATATCTGCAGGCGGCGTTTCCCTGGTTCCAAAGCTGCCATTGAAGCTTAACTGTTCATCTCCATTTAATGCTGAATTTAAGAATATGTTGCGCTCTAGCTCAGTCCTCCATACATTGTCCGGATGTAGTAACAGTAGGGTTGTATTAAGTACAAGTAATGTTTTACCTAAAATTTTGATAAATTTTGGGGACACGCGGTAGCATTGTTGGTTCAGACGCTATGCTACAAGACGCAAATTAGCGGTTTCGATTCCTAATGAGCTTATGGGATTTTTTAATTGGCCTAATTGGCCTAATTAGCCTCGACGTCTCAAAATCATATGGCGCTCCACACCTCTTACAGGAATAGCTTTACTTTCCTTTACTCTACTTTGGTAAATCTGAAATAGGACTGCCGTTGAAGAGTTTTTTTTTTTTTTTTTGTATAGACTCCCATATTTATTATGCAATCTGAGTTAATACATTTAGCATAATGATGTGAAAGGGAAAGAAAAAGAACGTGTAGAATACCGCTCATTAGCGGTGCTCCTTTTGAAGAGTTTGAAAATTCCCAGGTAGTGGCTGCTCGTCCTACCCGTAGATTTACATTTGGTAAAGGTGAAAAGGGTAAAGTTATCCCTGTAACAGTCTGTGAGACACTGAGGCACCCACATTTTCTCGACAATCGGCTCACCGATGGCAGTGAGGTTGTCAGTCTTAGCGCCGGTCAGCCGCCTTTTACCCTAAAGAAGGGCCGCACCATAGCTTAAGCGGTTAGTCGCTGGCTTCCCACCGCGGCGGCCCGGGCTCGATCCCAGGTCTGGTCAAGTGGGATTTGTGGCGGACAAAGTGGCTCTGGGGCAGGTTTTCTCCGAGTACTTCGGTTTCCCGTGCCAATCTTCATTCCACCAATTGCTCCACAATCACCCTCACCTATTATCTGGGGCTCGTACAATAGGCCAGAAATGGTCGCAGTACAAGAGATTTGGTCCCACCCCACAAGCAAAAAAAAATACCCTCAAGAAGGTTCCTGGTAGTCATTTATGTTAGAGACTGAGACGACCCAGGGCCATAGTGAAGCTGGAAGAATTAATTCAATTGAAAAATGCAATCACCTCATCGGGAACCGAACCCGCGGCCTTCCGGCTTGTAACATAGTGCCTCAATCAAATACGCTACCCCTTATCCTTAGAGGTACATTTGAGGGAAGGTAAAGCGTTAGGAAGTGAAAAAGGCAAAGGGTTAAGTGGTATCCTTTGTTATGAGCAGACGAAAGAAGTTGAGCAGGTGGTCTGATGTGTAACATTGGAATTAATTTTGATATTAACATTGGGAAGGCTACATTGGGGCAAAACTTTGATGTTGCCATTGTGAAGCACGCAGTGCAACGTGGGATTTGGGTATCAACTCAGTATTTGCTATATGACCAAGAAAACCCACCGAAAAACTTGATCTAGTTGGCTGGTAGCAGGACCTACCGGATCCTAACTTATTTAACGCCATCAATTTTGTAATCTGACGTCCCTCTAAATAATATTCACAAACTGCACAGAGATCGCAATGCGACGCCATTATTAAGGACATAAGAAGAAAAAAGAATGAATGAATGTTGTTTCTTTAAATTATGTTTCGTGAACTTTATAACAAGAACATTTACTCACATTTTCTTTACTTCCAAGTTCGCAATAAATTATAAATTGAGTTTTCTTTAGCTTTCTTGCCAAAGGATACTCACGCGCGAACGGTATAACCTGAAAGATATCACGGAACACCGATGTAAGCCTAGTAATCCGTATGGTATTTCAGTTGGACTCTTTTTAGGGTATTTCTAGAACGTGCCGTTTTGCAGCCATGGGTCACATATGACTCGTAATACAACTAATATATACTGTTAAAATGTACTGTATACATTAAACATTTACAGTTAATAATGTATTCGATATTTACACAGTACTCTGAACATCTACGCGGCCTTTACATTTGTTCTAGTTTGCTTTTAAATATCTATCATTTGGATTTGAGGTTCTCATAACAGTCATTATGAAGACCACTAGGTTCTGGTATTAGACTCTGTGCCGTCTGGTGCAAATTTATCTGTTTCGGGAAAATATATTATACTGACCCCATTTTCAGGTTCGAAATGTAAGCTAAGCAAAAATAAGTATGAACCAAGCGAAATAACTCTACACGGCATCATATCCCAGAACATAGTATTTTTCGACACATTTCTTCATTATGAAGCCCATTTTGACTTTTCTTCTTAACCGCCTTCCAGTATTAAGTGATAATTTCATTTGGAACATTTGTAACTTACGTTTTTCTTCATAGTGTAACGGATCTGATCAACGTGTTGCAAGGCAACAGCTCTGTAAACACGGGCCACCGCTGTGTGAAGCCAGCTTCTAACCGCCTGAGCTATGGCGCCGCCTCTAAGAACCACTAACGCAAAACTTAATATACCTTTACATTAAACATTAACTTTAAACCATGAACCTAAACCTTAGAAACTGTACCTGCAATATGACTGTTACTTGATAACTGGGTCATCGTTTCCTGCATGCTCAGTAAGAAATTATAAACTCCTCAGAATTGTAGATTACGATAAGCTAAAGGAAAATGGTAGAGTGGTCTCTGTGCTTAGTTAATTAAGCACTACGCCATGAAGTTGTATGGGGGTGTGGATATCTATATATATACCTATTTTCATGACCTCGGCACTAGTTGGAGGTGAATGGTCAGCTTCACGCCCCGGCCGCTCTACCCCCAGGGAAAGAGCCTTCGTTACCCATTGGGTAGTAAGCTGGGTGGGCCCCAGAGCCGGTCTGAATTACCTGGTGGAGAGAAATTTCTTGAAACTACCGGGACTCGAACTCCGACACTTCGGTCGTCCAGCCTGTAGCCAGTCGATATCCCGACTCTTCTAGATTACGATGCGATGAAATAAAGAAAATCAACGTTTGGTATCTTCATACTCTTTTGTGTGGATTTACCAACTGACTGAAAATATTGGAAAACATGTCAAGTAGTTTGAAAAATATATGTTTGGCTATACGTTTTGTGCTTGTCAGCAATTCATGTTTGTGTTCTCAAATAAATAATTACGTCAATTTTAAATAAGCCATTGATTAATTTGTTGTATTAAATATTCTCAGAGATGGAAAATTAATGCTACACCAGGACTTAAAATACCAAACATGAGCGTCTGTGAATTATGTTAAATCCTGAAAAGTGCCTGAAACTGTCTATGCTGTCCATAACTTTTGCAACATGTCTTGTACATGTATGGATTGACCCCTAAGCTTCGTTTGAAATTCAGTGTATTGGAATTAATATGAACATAAATCATATAGAAGCTACATTGGACAGCATTACTGTGATAGGTCTTTTAACAAATTCACCGTCTGGATTAATGTAATTTTTTAACACCTGCACTTGTATTCGGGAAGTACTCGGCTGAAGTGTCGGCCGAGACACCTGCTCCTCTGAATTAGGTTTTTCACGTGTTTCGTCAGTCCGTTCTCGTTTAGGCCCAGACTGCTTCCTCGGTGATTCTTTCCATCATCGTACCATTCGATGTTATGTATATAGGGTAGGTACTGTAGCGTATAGAACCGTTGCTAAGCAATGACTCCGTAAACAACGGCCATTGCTAGTTAACTCCCGCAACACTACCGTCCCACACTATATAGTTTATCTGCTGACAGCATCGTAAAATAGCCTAGGTAAATGTAAAACTGTCCCTGTGCCTAACTCATTAAGCTCCATGCCATCAAGACATGTGGAGGGTTGGATGTGTACAGATCCACCTCGGCAGTAGCTGTAGGTGAATGGTCAGCATCACTCCACGGCCGCTTTACTCCCTTGAAAATAGCCCGCGGTTCACATTCTACATGAGGCTTGGTGGGCCCCAGAGCCGATCTGGACGCTATGGAGAAGAGAAAAATATTTCCCCTGCCGGGAATCCAACCCCGGTCTTCCAGCCAGTACCCTGTCGCTATACCGACTGAGCTATTCCGGCTCTTGTCGTAAAATAACCTACAAGAAATACTGTAGCATGCAGTACCGTTGCTATGCAGTAGGCAGATAAACAAATGCCCGTTTCTTTGCAACGGTCGAGGTATTGTTTGGCTCCAGCATTAGAAACGGTGTTTTTTATGTGGTTCGTGCAGAGATATTATAAGCAAGACAGTTTGAAGCAACGAGTTAGTTACTGGGGGTTGTCAGTAGTTCAGTTCAGTGAAGTGACGTGAAATAGCTGGTTGGTGAGTGAGAGAGTTCAGTTGTCAATTGTCAGTTGTCAGTCAGTCTGTGAATAGAAGACTAGAAGGTTGGTGTGAAATGGCCGCCAGCCTTGGACCCAATTAACTGAGTTGTCAGTTAACAAGAATTCTGCAAGGCGGCTGTGACAAGAGGGCCTGAACGCGGGAAGCTGACGAATCTTCATCGGTAGAAGCCGTTGCCGGGAAACGGCTAGTAGAGATTGTAATAGGCTGAGGAAACTAGTATGTATGTGTCAATGAGCTGTAACGTTTAGTTCCGAGTGGTAAATAAATCCAATTCAGCCAATAAATACCCCGTCTTTATTCACAAACACGTAAATACGCTTGTTGTATTTGATTTAGCTGTATGTATATTAACAATTGATTAATTACTTTGTGAGTGATCAGTGCAGCCAACTTGTGTGAGCTGCTGTACCAACTGCGTTTCAACAGCCATAACTTCCGTACTCTTATGTATTCGTGGTAACGTTCGAGGTGAGAAGATTTAAGCGTCGCTGCATAATGGATAGCTACCACATAACAAGCCAGCGCCATATTCATTGCCTCTACTCGAGTACGCTTGTTTGCCGTCTCCATAGTAATAATACTGAGAGAGTATCCTGTCATAACAGCTCCGCGGCCATTGTTCTGCGTCTCTATACTCACCCCTTTGTGTGGACTGCTCCTTCAGATATCGTACAGTGCAAGCCGTGTGTCAGGGTAGTGAAAACGACGATAAATATGAATACAGAAAGATAATTGCAAACGAAGCAGTGGGAAATGGTGCAATATAATTAGTGAGGCACGACAACGAAAATGGAAAATATATAATTCATGATATAGAGGTGAAAGTGTCCCTGCGCCTAATTAATTAAGCAACATGACATGAAGGTGTATGGAGGAGTGGATGTATAGATCCACCTTTCTCGGCGTTAGATGGAGATAGGTGATAAATTTCACGTCCCGGAAACTTTATCGCTTTGAAAAAATTACTGCGTCTTTGGGCTTATTTCCATCGTCCCGTATTTTAGAACATAAAGAACACAACGTTTCGGAAACTGCATCTGTTTTGGTCTTCAGGTAAGAGGGGAGACATTCACTCTGTTGCGTCCCTTAGAAGGAGTTAACCTCGATCTACATTCCTCAGTTATTTTATTATTTTGAGTATATTATTCAGCTGTTTTATTATTTTTGTTATTTCTGGCTCTCAAATTTTATCACACTGCAGAAATTAAATCTGAAATGGCAGTAATAATAACATAACTGAATCAGTATAGTTGAGATTAGCTCTTTCTAAGGGACGCATCAAAGAAGGTGTCTCCCCCCCCCCTTTCACTTGAGGACGGAAACAGATCCAGTTTCCGAGACGT
>NW_019729903.1:171651-200157 GCF_002891405.2 Cryptotermes secundus | reverse complement strand
GTCCACTCGGCACGGCGGCCACTGATTGGCCTATTGTAGCCTGCCCGGGTCATTATGATGATGGAGAATTTGGTGGAATGAAGATTGGCAGGGCCGGTCACGGTAGCCGAGCGGTCTAAGGCATGTACTGTCTTCGCTTGCTTGGAAACCGGGATCGTGGTTTCGAATCCCTCTCAGGGTATGGATGTTAGTTTGTGTGTGTGCGTTTTTCTGTGTTTGTGTACAGGTAGAGGCCTTGCGACGAGCTGACCACCCGCCCAAGGAGTCCTACCAAATGTGTAAGATCTAGAAAGACCGAAGTGAACGGAGAAGTTCATGGAGGTAGGCCTAGACCCAATGGAGCTCTAGTGCCAAGGAAAAAAAATTGACAGGGGAAACCGAAGTACTCTGAGAAAACCCGCCCCAGTGCCACTTTGTTCACCACAAATCCCACTTGACCAGACACGGAATCGAACCTGGGCCGCAGCGGTGGGAAGCTAGCGACTAACCGCTTGAGCTAAGGCGCGGCCAAAACTCCAGTAACTCTGATATTATGTACCATCGTCAAAACCCTTTAGAATCTGCGCTTTGAAAGAGCCCCGTTATCCGTTAATTAGGAGTCTCGTTGTGCCCTTGAGCCGATCTGCAGGCTGTGAAGTGAAAAACATTTTCTCCCTGCCGAGAATCCAACCGCGGGCTGGATGTTCGAAAAAAAACACCTTTCGTAAAGTCTGAAAACTTATATATCCATGAAATTAGAGAGATCGGTTGTCTTTACGGTCACGGTATGTTTTCAAACTACGCGCGTGAGGTAGCAGAAATGCTGGCACTACCGTCCTTGGCAGTATAACCTCTGGACTCCGATTTGCGAAAGATCGAGAATCGGTGACGTAAGCACATAGATCGTGTTCCTGGAAGCTCGATTAATGATTTATTGATACTGTCTTGCGTAAAGTTTCTAAGTGAAGTCTCATGTTTAGTGCATGACAAATGAACTAAGCCGCATTATTGAACTACAGTAAAACTTGGTTATAGCAACATCGGTTTCTGCGACACCTTGTCTATTGCGTCAAATATTCAATGGTACGAACTAATTCCTCATAAAGCAACTGTTTTTATACCTTGCTTAGTACGATTTGCACAAATGCATCAACCTCGTATGTAACGTCATTTTCATTCCTGAATTTCTCTGATATGGACATTGAACGTAATTTAGAAAGTGTGTATTGGGCAAGTAACAGGAAACAGATGAAGATAACTGATTACTGTACTCGTATCTAGGTACAGTAAGGCACAACAATTGATGTAATCTACTGTAATTTGGTGAGTAGGCCTACCTTTAATATACAGTATTAGTGCGGTGTGTATTGTCAGTGAAAAGCGCTGTAATATGTCTTTGATATTACACATTTGGGCAATTCCACGTTAATGTTACGTTAGTCTGTACTTAACTACGTATTTCACTAAAAAATGCAACATTTTAACTCGGTTTTTGGTAGATTTTTACGTGACTAACATGAGGCTACTGTGGAAGTGCCCATTTCGGTTACAACGACATTCGTTTATAACGACACTATTCTTAGGTCCCTTTGATGACGTTATAACCAAGTTCTACTGTAGTTCGAAAGAATCGAAGGAGGAATACTACCGAAAGCCTAAGTTCAATACACAGCTTCCCTGTTAGGAGAATGCGAGTCGTATGAGAGAGTCGGGAGATAATTTTAAAGCGGAATCAGTCATGAAGCTAAACCTAACAAATCATTACCAAACATAAAGGACGAATAATATTGCTGACTTCTCGAATGTGACGTCCTGTAAACAGAATCAACTTTACGTTCGAACCTGCTTCTCCGTCTTCTACCCTGAAGATGCATGCAGCAGTTTTCTCCTAAATGTTGGTATTTATCTGCCAGACATTCCTGAAGTTTCATAAACATTATATCGCCGTGGGAGGCAAGAAATCTCGGTAGAAAGACCGTGAAAGGTAAAATACATAAAGCGATCTTTGTCTACCGCTATTTCGTCACATGATAGACGTGTACTATTTAATGCATAATGTGATTTATTGATTATTTTATAGCCTTATCAAAAGTACCACTGTGATTCGTCCCAGAAAACTTGTTTTATATGTTGTTAATCAGTTCTACTGTCTTTCAGAGCCTGAGTTGAACTAAAGCAAGAATATTTCCGGTATTCTAGTTCTTAGCTAAGAGGTTAAGTGTCTTGGTAGTGCTTGCAGTTTCCGTGAACTTTAATTAAAGATTCTTGTGTGTTAAGTGATAGGATCTGGGAGTGTGGACGAGGATCATTTGCTGCAGAATTTTGTCCACTGGCGGATGTTTTTGCTCACAATAATAATGCTGCAGATATCATGACGGGTGAGGGATTTCTAGAGTAGCTGAGAGACTATTAGCTTATCAATAAGGACTCAGCTCCATGGACTTAATTTCTTAAGGTAATTTGGATTGGGCCCCAGTACTCTCCTTCCCTCCCGCCGTGTTGAACCGCTGTCTGAAGCATGTGAATCAGTGTGAAGCGTCATTTGGCCGTTGTGACTGTTGATAGTGATACTGTAGGAGTGTTGTGAAAATGTCGTACACCTTAACAAATGCCGAATATACTAATATGCTGTACATTTACGGTTTCTGCTGTAGTAGTGCAACTGCTGCGGTTGAAGAATGTTGTGGACGGGTTTCCGATGCGCAGAATTCCAGGTAGTAGAGTGTTTTCCAAGGTGTTCAATACATTACATGAAGGTGGTACGCTTTCCAGTGCTCATGTTACACCTGAGCCAGCACGTCAACAACATGTGGAGGAGCAGGGAAACATTCTTGAAATTGTACATACATTGTAGCCCTACTACTAGCACGCGAAGACTCTCTACACGTGTATGGCGAATATTACATGATGACGGTTTGTAATCATTTCACCCATAACTTGTGCAGAATCTACATACGTCTAGAATTTTGTCACTGGTTACATACTAATCGCACTGTTGCTTCCAGTAATACCTTTCACTAATGAAGCTACTTTCGCCCGTAACGACATCAGCAACACACGTAACTCGCATTGTGGGTCTCATGACAATCCTCATGGGACTATGAAAACAAATTTTCAACGTCGTTTCTCTGTCAGTGGGTGGTGCGGTATGATCAATGACATGTTGGTTGGTCCCGTTATTTAGATGATCCTATGACAGGACATAATTACCTGGACTTTCTGCAAAATGGATTACTAGAACAAAGAGAGGATGTTCCTGTGGCTACACCCTTCAGCATGACGGGGCCCCGTCTCTTTATACCCGACTTGTGATGCAACATCTCAGTGACACTTTCCATAATCGGTGGATCTGTTGCGACGTACCACTAACTGGCCACCAAGATCTCCAGACCTCACCCCGTTAGATTTCTGTTTGTGGGGTTGGATGAAGAGTAAATTGTACAGAAGAAAAGAGGATAGAAGAGACGACCTCACGATCACAAAATGGATGTTATCGCCCGCATAAAGAAGGTCAGGATGCTGTCAGACGAGCAACACGCCATGTCCTCACACGAGTTGCAAAGTACACTGATGTTTACGTTGGAATTTTCGAAAATATGTTGTACTAAGTAAACTGTGCCAACGTTGTCACTTGAACAATAAATACCGGTATTGGAAACAGTATGTAATATATCTTTCTCATCAACTGTTTTGGAACTATACATTGAAATAGCTCTATCTTGGAAACCGTTCGGAATAGGACACATGTACATATACACTTTTTTGCTTAGAATGACCGATACTGTGACCTCCCAGAACATTGACCTTTCCTCCCGGGACATTCTGTATATATCAGCGGTTGGATGGGTCTGAAGTCTCCCAAATTTAAAGTAGAGTCATGGTTTCCGTGTAATTTTGAACCAAGAATTACTGTGCTGGCGAGGACCAGCAGCAAATTTAGCAGTCAGACATTCAGTCCTAAAGATATTAACCCTTAAAGTGGTAACTGAAATGTTTGCCGAAACGTCGGAAAATATTCGCTTTCTATACTTCTCATTCCCGAAAGCCGAAATTATACATTATATATCCTTATTTTCATCATGGAAGTAGATTATAATAAAAACTGTAGTTTCGGAGAAATATGTGTTATGTCCCCCCAGATATCTGAATTCTATGATAAGGAATTTTATTCCCCATATGCCAGAATTCAAATCTCCACTTCTGAATAAAAATGAAATATAGGATACGATTCTGTCATACCTTCTGACGTCTCCCCATTTCCTCTTTCCCATTATCGATTTTCGATCACAACCATATTTTTTTTGGAAGGGGGGAAAACGTCACTCCGTTCTTCTTTTATTTCTCTCGCTCAATTTCACATTCCAACTGGTAGCACAATACACGCAATCTTCTTGCGTGTTGCGCTATCCTTTGCGTTCGTAAATACGTAAACTGTGGTACTGAACGCAACATTCTCTTGCGTTTTTCTTCTTCATTAAGAAATTAATTCTATTTATTTGTGTTTACCACTTAAGGATAGAGTCAGAGTTATTTTGCGACAGGCCGTTTACCGCCAAACTGTTCGTCTTAGATTGGATTTATCTGACGCAGGATAGGGAGCAGTAGAGGGCTTTTGTGAATCTTCGAGTTCCATAAAATGTTTAGCTGCACAACTGGCGGTTTCTCAGCAAGGTCTCAGCTCCATGTAGTTAGTTCAGAGTAATGCGAATTTCTTATAAGGTTTTCCCCGAGTGCTGGATTTTTTTCTGAATGTGACAGGAATTGCTTAGCAGAGTTGGAAAAGAAATTCGTTTTGGCTGCAACTCGTATATGTAAGAGAAAAATTAATAATTTATCTCAGTTTTCCTTTATAAAACGAAGAGTTTTTTCAATTTTTACCTATCCGCTTTCGTCGCTTCATCGCTAGTTCCCTTTTCGAAGCATGGAGCATGGCGGAAGATGGAACGGACTGCGAACTATATGCATACCTACTTTACGACAAAAAATGTTAATGAAAGCGGGGCGTAAATCGAGGTCGCTATGGCATGGGACGTATAGGGTTACGTTCCTGGAACTCAAGGCCCTGACCAATTTTCCCAATATTTTAACCTCTCTTACACTATAATTCTATTGTTTTATCATAAAACTAATATTGGGAATAAAATAACATTGTATTAAATATTTGAGTTGCCGAAAGTATTAACAATAATTTAATTAATATTGTCAGGTGCAGGGGGTTGTGCGTGACTTATAGAACGATTTTGGGGTGGGTGATTGGATTTATTGACACCTTATACACACATCTCAGGACTACAGGCAATACAGCCTTATCGCTGATCTACACACTTTCCAGTTCGTCGTTACATACACACTAGGGGTCTCAGTCTTCACTAGTCGTGTCCTAGCAACAGATTTATAACAGTCTCACTCTCACCTCAAATCAAACATAAAATCTTGTTTTCACACGCTAATACCTTTCTTGCCATTAGTCTGCAACTGCCTATTTAGTTCGACTCCTCTGCTCCCAAGCTCATATCCTGGTAGGCTGGCGTCTCAAAAGTCGACTCAATTCTTCTCAACTGAACTCCTTTATAACCACTTTGCACGGACCAGGCAGAAAACACAGCCTCTCTATTGTCGGGAAGGTGTGTTTACAGAGCCATTACATAACAACGGAGGTTACTCGATCGTTACTTATGTATTCGTTGCCGCGGGAATGTGTTTACTGACTCGTTTCCTAGCAATGAACGTATATTCTGACTTCACTATTCCGACTTTCGTGCGTCATGTCTCAACATTTTCCGATTTCTCGTTAAGAGTTACGATTAAGCCATCACAACATTACAATGTGAAATAAGTCAGAAAATCAAGTTTTGAGTCTTAAAACCTAAAATTCAGAGTTTGAGTCTAATGGGACCAAGGGTCCAGAAATTGTTAAGTCTGGAAGTCGTAGTTCGAGGTAAGGTTGCAGACAGTTAACCCGAGTAGGACTCGTAACAAGAATCCTAGTTTTGGAGTCGTCGGAATTCCTAGGTTTCGCTGTCGACTGTGATTAGAAACTAGACCTCATACATTCTTCAGGTCCAACATGACACTGAACACGCACCGTATAAGGAAGGAATCCAACGACAATTCCCAAGTGGCCCCTCGGATCCCTGACACTTGAAGCTGGGTAACCGGCTTCCTGTACTAATTAACATCCACTAATTACACTAAAGTCGGTCACGGTAGCCGAGCAGTCTGAGGCATGCATTGTCTTCTCTCGCTCTGATGCCGGGATCGTGGGTTCGAACACCACTCAGAGCAAGGATGTATGTTTGTGTGTGTGCGTTTTTCTGTGTTTGTATATAGGTAGAAGCCTTGAGACGAGCTGATCACCTCCAAANTGTGTGTGTGTGTGTGTGTGTGTGTGTGTGTGTGATTTTTTGTGTGTTGTATACAGGTAGAGGCCTTGAGTCGAGCTGATCACCTCCAAAAGGAATCTTACTGAATGTCTAAGATCTAGTAAACCGAAGCGAAACGGATAGTTTCATGGACGTAGGCCAAGGCCCAAATTGGGGCTGTAGCGCCAAAGGAAATAAAATTACATTAAAACTCCATAGTGTCTAAGTGAAAGGTGGACGGACAGTTCACAAATCACACTCGCCACAAATTACAAGCTTCGGGTAGGATTATGTAACTATTCTTCAGCTAAATATATATCACATCAGTACAACATGGAAATCTGTCAGCGAAGTATAGACAGTTAAGTAAGGTTTATTTTCCTTATGAGATTACATCTTGTTTTTTGCTTACTATTAAGTCAAAAAGTTACCGTCACACAAACGTACATCAAAAGACTTCTTGTTTTATATTTTCCTACTATACACTACATGTTTCGACCGTAAACGTTCATCATCAGGAAATGTACACAATTCAGATAAATAATTTTAACAATATTATGTTCTCAGTCTACATATATTTGTCTGATTTCTGTACATTACCTGACGACGAATGTTTAAGGTCGAAAAATATAGTGTAAGGCATAAGATAATTGTCCCTATGCTTATCTAATTAAGCTGTTAAGAACCACGCCATGAAGATGTATGGAGAGTGGAGGTATAGCTCCAAAACTCTTGACTTCGCGCACTAGATGGATGTGTATTGTCAGCTTCGTGACCCGGCAGCCCCTGCCTGGAATCGAGCCCATAGCCCGTCAGTCCTTCTAGATAAATATCGTGTTAGTATCTAGATTATACCACGATCATTCCTTCGGAATTCTCTGCAATACATAAATCATCAGCAACCTTATTATTTGACGCCGTATAGATTAAATGAAGACAGCATCGTAAACAAACCACCAAGACAACCAGTAAACCTCCATCTTACTTCTTCATTTATCTCTGGTTTATTTAAGGACGCCGTCAATATCTCAGAGATGAAGTGACAGGTTGGAGAAAACTGCATAATGCGGACTTTCGTAACTTGTACTTTTTGCCAAATACGAGGAAGAGTCAATAAGTAGGTCACAAATTGATATAAAACGTGAAACATATGATACTCGAATCTTGGAAAACATTTTTTTTCTCGACATATCCTCTACCAACATTGATACACTTGTCCCATCGCTTCAACAATGCGTCGAAACACGCAGTATAGAAATATTTTTACTGTTGTCTCAGTCGCTTCCGCAACTCCGTTTCAACTTCTTCGTCAGCTGCTAAACGTTGACCATGTTTCTCGACCCAGCTGTGAAACGCCTTATGCGATAAACACTTACCATCGTAAACAGGAAACATTTCTTCATGAATATCATTTGCATTGAGTCCTTTTGCTCACAGGAAGCGCACAATAGAACAACACTCTTCAATAGCACACTCCTCAAGCATGGCCAACATTTTGACTACTGAAATCAGCCTCTTAACATGCACGTGCGCCTCTGTTACCTAGGCTTTTTTATTGAGGCGAAAAAATATTGTAAACACAAAAAGGTCTGGGCAATGCCCATCCGGCCTTCTCTAGCACATTCTTATAAAATTTTATTCTATCATAGCGGTCACCCCGCGATTCTTAATCTTAAATCTGAGAGTATACTGTTAATAATCAGTATAATTACTTCTTTTACTTTTCTTACATGTGTATTCTATATAGTAAGCTACCGAGTGATACACATAGAAAACGCACTGCGTCCATTACAGACGCTTTGCTTCCATTTGTGACGCATTTACTGCCTCTCCCTCGCAGAATGGTCGAGTCAAGAAGGGTGAGAAGGGCACGAATAGCGAAGAAGAGAAATGCATATAGGTTAATGATGAGAAAGCCAGATGGAAAGAGACCACTAGGAAGACAAAGACGTAGGTGGGTGGATAATATTATTAAAATGGATCTTAGAGAGATAGAATGGGTTGGTAGGGACTAGATTGATCTGGCTCTGGATAGGGACCACTGGAGGGCTCTTGTGAACACGGTTAAGAACCTTCGGGTTTCATGAAATATTGGGAAACTCTTGAGTAGCTGCGCAACTGGCGGCCTCTCAAGAAAGGCTCAGCTCCGTGAAGTTAGTTACTTTGTTATTCAGTATCCCAGGCTGTATAATATCGAGTGGTGGGATAATTAAAGAATTGTGAATTAGAAGTGACGTGCTCGTAGTTGTAGAATGAAGCGGTCTTGGTTTTAACACCGTGCACTGTCCAGTTATTTAGGCGGAGGGACTGAGAAGGTTATGAAAACTTACAGTCACAATAAGATAGCCTTCGAACGAAATTTTGTATACTTTATATTAAAGAGGAAGGGCAAGGAAGGAAATTGAAGCCGAATGATTAAGGAAAACATCGTCTGGGGCCAGACTGGAACCGACCACGGGTCAAAATTTGCCAGTCCTTCTCTAGCTCTTTCTTCCTGTTGGATCGTTTATGTATTTCTTTGTAACAACAACCTCGCCTCTAGCAAAAATTTGTGGCACGATGCAAGAAGTGAATTACCTAAAATTGTCTCCCTTTGTGTCATACAGAAAGGAAGATGGGTGGTAGTCGTGTTGGTGGTGGGGATGGTGGTGGTGGCGATGATGATGATGATGATGATGATGATGAAGGTAATTTTACCGACGATTCCAACGTTTTCTTCTTCAGAAGTTAGGATGACATCACAAAGTATGTTGCATGTGTTTCAGGCAAATCTCCGATACTTGCTTTATCGTGTCTTGTTCCTGTGAGATAAAGAGTGATTCTAAATTATTGTCGGGGATTCCGTGGCCTATCATTTTAAAACCCGATAAATAAATTAAAACTGCTCATGGAATTTGAAAATGTAACTCAGAAAGTTTTGTTTAACAACGCTGTACTCCCAGCAATGGTATCATGATTGCTTGATTTACAGTTTTATATTCCATAAGCAGTTTTATTCTTTTTTTTCCGGTTTGAAAATTGTAGGCCACGGAAACCCCGACAATAATTTAGAAATACCCTGTATTTCGAAGCTGTCAATAGCTAGACTATGTGCCCTTAAATTCCCATCATAATGTTCGCGCGGTGTACGGCATGAACTGTCTTTGCTGGCTTGAACCCTGGGATCGTGGTTTCGAATCCCATTCAAGGCATGGATGCCTGTATTGTGTGCGTTTATTCTGTTCTGTGTGTAGGTAGAGGTCTCGCGACGGGCTGACCCCCCGATCCAAGGAGTCCTATGGACTGTGTATAAGATCAAGAAACTGAAAATCTACCAAGGCCCAACAAAAGGCTGTAGAGACATAAAATAATATGCCCTTGAATAGGAGGACTGATTTGGAAATCATTTAGCAAAGAAAGCGCTCGTGAGCCCATCGAGGTACTATCTCGGAACTTGCCTGGATGAACTGAAGATAATCACGAAATTTTCAGTCAGAGTAGACAGTGCCAGTTGAGATCGGCCCCCCCCCCCAAATACAAGTCTATGTTATTGCCACGTCAAGCCGATCGGTTTTGGCTTGTCATTTGAATTGAAAGTAAAGTTTAATTTCAATAGACAATTTGCTAGTAAATGTTCTACGTAAATATTCAGAGCAACGAGGACTTTCGTGAGAGTATTTTGTGAAAATGAAATATCGATTATCGCAGCAGCCCTTCCATTGTTTACTCTCGAACCCCTCAATTGAGTGTCCCGCTGTGAGGGCCCCACTGCTCATATTGCGCCTCTCAGCGAATGCCCCGCAGTGCCTTGATTACTTTGGTAAGCTAAAATCTGTTACCTCTGAACTGGGATAGCTGAGTCTGTAGCTAGCGACTAGGCTACGGATTGAACAACAAGGGAAGCGAGGTTCGATGCCCGGCAGAGGATAAAGATTTATTTTTAATTCATAGAAACCAGACTGGCTCTGAGGCCCAACCAGTGTCCTGTCCAGTCAGTACCTGAGGTTTTTTCTACATGAATAGAGCGTGAGGCTGACTATATATGATGGCGAGGATAATAATCGTGGGTGCATAACTGCACTTTCCTGTACGTCTTTAAGACGTGCTGCATTATTCATAATAGGGTTATTATCATCTTCGCCTTTTAAAGTCTGTTACAGAAGTTATGAATTGAACATAGCAGTGAAAGAACAGTTTCAGTTCTGGATGAAATTTAGTTTTTACGTTACTTCACATTGTAGTATGTTGCTATGCAACGATCGCGAGAGAGAACGTACGTTGCTTGGTAATGGCTCGATAAACAAGTTCTCGCGGAAACGAGACGTACACACAACAGTACAGTTACAATAGATGGGGGGGGCGGTGTTTTCTGTTGCGTCCGCCCCGAAGCTATATAGCGATGACCCCAGACCTGCTGAGTGAAATGAAGTGAACGAAGTGAAGAGAAGTGAAGCGAAGTGAAGCGAAGTGAAGTGAAGTGAAGAAGTTGGTTGGTTAATGAATTAGTTGAGGATTGGAAATTCAGTGGACTTCTGTATGGAAGGCTGTGAAGAAAAGAGTTACTAGTAGTTGCAAGAGTGCGGCTTTGAAAACAATATTTTATATGTGATATCTGGAGTGGGTAATTCAGTGAGACTCTTATACAAGTTCCTGTGTTAAATCCTTTGTCAGGAAATTGCTGGTGAAGATTAATAGGTTGAGGACACAAGTCTGGGTGTGTCAGTGATTTGTAAAATTTATATCAGAGTAATGTATAAAATTGGTCAATAAATCCAGTATCCAATCCATACTCCGTCTATAGTCACACCCCCAACTCGTGACAGCATGTATAAGAATAGTCCGATGTATTTACTTGGGAATGGCTTGTGTACGGTGAATATATATAGTGTTACAGTAGAAATGGAGCCGCTACGTGATATAGGTATTAACTTAATTTGAATTTTTAAACGCATTTCTTTTTGTAGGATTTAATGTTCTCACACATGAAGCAGGCAGCAAGCTTCCCTGTTTGGCTTACTCTTAAACCCTGTAGATGCAGGAGAAGTGTCATTCCGAAACGTCGGTTGACTTTCAACAGTCAACATGCTGTTATATCCCAGAAGATAGAATCATTGTTTTTCTTTTCGTTTTCCCAAAGTTTGTTAAAGTGGAACTACGACTTTGTTGCACGACTGTGCCCTTTGGTTGAACTACAATGATCTCTTTTCCATTTGGGCTTCCTTTCATCTGATCTCCCGGAATATTGGTCGGCAGCCTCTTCTGTACGACTGTCTGGGCTTTACTTCCGTTCCCGTTCGTAGACTTGATGAGTAAACAGGCTGGACTATGTTACTTAATCTGGAGATGATGAATAATACATGACGCGCTTTTCCAGAGTCAACAGGCACGCCCTCTGATGCTAGAGCGGCATTTTGGGCGCTTTGTATGCTTTCTGGGGGTGGGGGGGTGTAGTTTTCAATATAAAAAAAGACAGAGCTAGAGGAAATCGGTTAAAATTTCTCAGACACAGGTTTTACAGGAGATTACTGCCTTCTATAATGTGACGCCGTCTAGTCCTGTAAATAATTACAACGTTTCCGATACACAGTGACTAACGGGAATTATACAAAAGCAGTTGTAATAAAACATTAAGGATGGAAACCACGTGGGAGACACAGACGTAAAATTTTAAAATTTAAAAAGTGATGCTATCCCTGTAACAGGCCGTGGAGGTTCATAGGGTTATAAGATGTCGAGGCTCCCACATTTTCTATATATTCTGATATCACATGGCATTGAGGTTGTCTTCCTTACGTCCTGGCCACCTTTTATCCTCCATGAAGATTTCTGGTACTCATTTCTCTTAGAGGCTGAGTTGACTTCAGGGCCATAGTGAGGCTGGAAGGGTTAGGTCAATTGAAAAATCTAATAACCTCATCGGGATCGAACACACGACATTCCCTCTTGTAGAATAGTGCCTCAACCAACTACCCTACCGCGTGTCCCCCCGGTGGCCTAGGCGTAGGTGTAATATTATCCAAATTTATGTTAGAGAAATAAGGCGTGAAGACTGGAAGGGTATGGAAAGATTTACGCGGGATTTCGTTAACATGGCAGAGAATTTCTGACTTCAGTAATCCTTAAAACTTTGGAGAGTTGACAGGAGTTTTCGCGGATCAGCTGCAGTTATCAGTGCAACTTCCGTGACACCCTAATACAGAGCCTAACATAAACAGCTTCCCCTAGTTTCTTGCCTGTCGGAAGACGTGCCTAATGTTATTTAGTTATTCGCGTCACTGTGGTATTTATATGTTGAAATTAATCTGAATAATATATGTAAAATTCAGTTCTTACCTCACATGAAACACATTATGTCTTTAAGGATATAATCGTTGTTTACTGCGAGAACCATATGCAACGCACAAATACACGGTGTAGACAAAATATCAAGTTTTTATGTTAAAGCACGTCAGACATAGAATAAACACTGGGCTTTAAAGATATGAGAGACAAGAAACTTAATGTCCCTCCGAATATTATGTCATCAATTACAGAAATACGTTTCGCTATGAAGTAAACAGCCGATCACAGTGACTGCTTCATCTAATGCATGAACCGTCTTCACCCGCTCAAACACTGGGATCGTGGGTTCGAATCGAACTCGAGGCATGGACGTCTGTGTGCGTTTATTCTGTATCTGTGTTGTTCTGTGTGTAGGCAGCAGCCTTGCGACGGGCTGACCCCCTGTCCAAGGAGTCCTGCCGACTGTATATGACTAAGAAACTGAAAAAGTGACGAAGATCAAAGGACTGTGAAGCCATAGAGTGAGAAAGAGAGAGATTAAGTCAAGTTAAAGAGATATTCATCCTTCTACGAGTAACACAAATCGAGCTACAGAGACATTCCTCAATATCGGTCAGACAGAATGACAGAAGAACAGGAAAACGGTGTGACTAACAAAAGTTCCTTGCAGTTGTAGAAGAAAAGCGACTAGAAATATGATGGGATGTACGTTTATTGGAATCTGCATAAGAACGTGGAACATACCTGAATGTTCTGAATGTTGGGCAATATTGTCACGTGTCTGCTGAGAACGGGAATTGTGAAGCTAGCAGAGACGGCCGTTGTTTGGGAACAGCTCTATGATCTCATCAGTTGTTAGACATTATCTCAGTGGACGTCACGTGACCGCGAACATGCTTAAATGCAATAATAACAGTGTTGGAAGCGGTGTTTCCTATGCGGTCCGCCGCAACTGTCACGTCACTCTGTAATAATGCGACTGCTCGATTCTTACTTCAGCTGGCCTGGGATCCTCGTTATAAAAACTCGGGGAGGGGATCCAACAGAAAATAGAATTTGCATTTTTATATCTCAACAGTATCTCGATTGTTGCTTTTATATTCGTTGCGGCGGAACCTGTTTCCCAAGTCGTTACCTAGCAATAAACGTGTACTCTGACTTCACTATTCCGGCTTTCAGGCGTCATGTCACAATATCTTCACATAAAAGTATTTATCTTAATGTGAATTAAAAGGAAACATAATGTATTTCTATAATGGTTAATTTTGAAATCGCTACTTTCATACAGGCCTGTATATATATTGCTGCTTATGTAACGACGGTGCCAGCATTTGGACGTCATAGCGTCGAATGGTACTAAGATTGATGAATAATAAATTTTAAAGAATTTAGAAGATAGTCTTTGTGGCCCAATCAAGGTACAATTCTATAATTTCCCTGAAGGGAATGAGAAAAATAACGGAAGACCAGAATGATGATGCTCTGTATCCTGGGAGAGATTCGAACCAAGATAATACCGAATATGAGTGTAGAATTACACCAACCCGTCCTGGTTTTATTTGTTTAATTAATCTGACTTGTATGGCTGTAATTCCCACCTCCCTTTGCAAATACATTTGTGGGTCACAGCGACCGTTATTCATTGACGACGAAGACCCGTGGGAATGAATGACGTAAGTTTAACTGCAGGTTTAGTGTTGAATAAAACCGAGGCGCGTTCACAGTGAGGTCAGTCCACGGATACTACAACATCCCTCAGAATCACTGTACTATACGTGGGCAGCAAGGAGCTTGTAGTTACTGCATCCCACGTCTATAATGAACTCTCTGTTCAGGGGTGACGTTGGGGAAATTTGCATGTCAAGTACAGACAACTAAAAGGACGAATTCCAGCTGATGTGACTGGGCTATATAGACCCCCAATAAGTGTAGGAAGACTTCATTGTTCTCTCTGCAACACGCCAATTAGTATACTTCTGTATATACAAGAGAGCTATGTAACGGTGAGATGAAAATTCTGATATTACGCTCTTTCCCGTTACAATAGCAACAAAATGTTTCATGGATGTAAATTATGTATTAGATCAAGAAAAATTGAACAATCTTCTGTTTCAGTGTATCATGCATATTTTGTGAGTAATCATAACAATTTTATGTGTACATATGAAGTGTAGTATGTTATATAACGGTTAAAATTTGTCATTTTTGTTAGTTAATCTAGGAGATAACATTAAAAATCGGCCTCGGCGTATCATTCGGTAACGTATAAGACTGGAAAGGAACTCGCGAGAAAGTAGGAGATGCTAACTTATAAAAGATTATAAAATAAATAATGAGAATTTCTTTTGTACACTTAGCGTTTGTTACACTAACGACCGCTCATACAATTATTCTGAGAGAATCTGGAATAACTGAAGACACTGTGGACATTTTGAAGATGATGTCCCAGGGAAAGGGAATTTTTACCTGAGAAAACTGTTGCGTATTCAGATTTAATAAGGAAGGATTATCCATAAATGAACAATGTACGGCTGGAATAACAAACTTTTCGAATACTTACAAAATTTGAGATAAACGTCAAAGAGAGCAGGTACAAGGTGTATAACAACTCAAGGAAGTGACGGTGGTTTACAAACTCTGATCAAAGTGAACTTGAAGATGGCTGACAAGCCGAAGTATAGTAGCTAATGAGCTTTAAGAGGATATTGTCACGTGTAGAGTGAGCCTCGGAGGGGTTTTGGATTGAATATTAGATTTATTTACCACTTATACACCCGACTCGGAACTACAAGCAATTACAGCGCCACCTCTAATCTCCACAATTTACAGAGAACCATAACACCCACTAAGTTTTTCTAGCCTGCTGTGTCTTCACCAGTCGTTCCCTGGCAACGGCTTCTAACAGTGAAGATTCTTCAGCTTCCGTTCTCAAATCCTGTCTGAATGGCGGCTCCCTTCCAACTCTTTACCAGCTGTCACTTTTCTTTACAGCCTCCCGTGCAGAACTCACTTGGTTGCCCTAGCCGTCTTCCTTATAATTCCTCGGCACGATTCCCGCAGACAACACCGTTCATTGTCGTATCCGTTTCGGCGGGAATGTGGTTAAGGAGCCGTTTCCTAGCAACGGCCGGCTATTCTTGCTTGTTAATAATCTACTCCCTAGCAACGGACGTCGACTGTATAGACGAGCAACATGCCATGTCCTCACACGAGTTGCGAAGTACATTGATCCTGACGGTGGAGTTTTCGAAAATGTATTATACTAGATAAACTGTACCAACTTTGTCACTTGAACAATGAATACCGGTATTAGAAACAATACGTAATATCTCTTTCTTATCAACAATTTTGGAACTGTACAGTGAAATATCTCTATCTGGGACACCGTTCGGAATAGGGCACACGTACATATACACTTTTTGTGCTTAGAATGGCCGATACTAAATCCTCCCAGAATACTGACCTTTCCTCTTGCAACATCCTGTATAAGAGTCTAAGATCGCATGTTACGAGTCTGGTTTCCTGATGGAAACCTAGGAGCCGGAGTTCTGGGTCCAGCTCTGAGGGCGAGATGGAACCGATAAAGGGAAATCTTTTGCACTTGCTTGGTCGCTTGGTCGCTTGATACGTCTGCCACCTCGCAAGTGAGAATCGATATGTATACACCCGGAACCACCCCCTACCCCTCTGACCCAGAGTTGCTGCAACAGCTATTCGCGTACACTGACACCGCGAGTCTGTCGCTTCGCCTGCTTACACCTTGGTCTATCCAGTTCACTATTTACCTTCGCTTCCAGCACCTTGCATTATTTTTATGTTTCCGATTCCTTCTGACCAGTTCGAATGTAATTATTTTACAAGGGGATGTCTCAAGTGGGCAGAATATCTCGAAATCCCAAGTCTCCGAGGTTGCAAAGTGTAAATAATAGAGGTAACAGCCGTGAAGGCCCATGGGGTTGTGAGACGTGAGGCTCCCACATTTTCTCTATACAGTCGGCTCACAGATGGCGGTGAGGTTGTCAGCCTTAGGCGCCGACTCTCCTTTACCCCCCCAGGAATATTCCTGGCACTCATTTCTGTTATAGGCTGAGTCGACCCCAGGACCGGCTGGAAGGAATAGGTAAATTGAAAAAATCCACCTCATAGGGACTCGAACCCGCGACCTTCCGGCTTGCAGCATAGTCAACCAACTACGCTACCGCGTGCCCCCATTTTCTAAATAATATAATAAATAATTAGTAATATTGTCACGTGTCACATTGACTAAAGACGGGGCTCGGACTGGTAACTGGATTTATTGGTTACTTACAGGTCGTAACTATAAATAATTGCAACTCTCTTCAGGTTCTATATAGTCAATTCATTGAAATTCTTGTTAAAAATTGGAGAACAAAATACTAACGTCCTAATGGGAAAATAGATACGTGTCTGCAACAGTAGCTTTATATCAGAAATAAAAATAAACACGATACAATGAATTCATCAGAATTTCAAAGGATTCACTTGAAAATTTGCAAATTATTTTTAATTTGAAGTGCAAATTTTTGTTCTGTTTAAAATCCTCTAGATTTTCAGGTGCTTCTCTATTATTATTCATATATGATATTCATTTGTTACAAGTTTGTTGCTACCGTAATGTTTTATTAGTAGTTATACACTTCTATTGTAGCATATTTGTTCAACACAAGAACAATGAAGACAGCAGAGAGTCGTTGCAAACACGCCTTTTGCTAGGCAACAGCTTCGTAAGAATGCAAAAGTACCAGAGCCATAGCTAAACAACATATCCATGCAACAATAAAGGAACTGTTGGAAGTGGTGTTTTCTGTGCTATCCGTGCTGAGACCATGTAACGAGGACTAGCTGCCTAGTCAGTATCCCTTGTGGAGGCGGGGTCGAATACCTGAGAGTCGTAGGAGACGACAAAAAAGGGAGGTCTTGAAGATGAGGCAGTAAAATATGGTCGCGAATCCCACGGGACTCGGACCCGAGAATGAGTGCCCTGGCGAGGGCCAGCAGCAATTATAAACGACTGACCCGTCCTCTCGTCAGAGAGAGCGCCCTTCAGCAACAA
This sequence comes from Cryptotermes secundus, assembly GCF_002891405.2. Classification (NCBI taxonomy): domain Eukaryota; kingdom Metazoa; phylum Arthropoda; class Insecta; order Blattodea; family Kalotermitidae; genus Cryptotermes; species Cryptotermes secundus. The sequence goes on along the minus strand of NW_019729903.1, from coordinate 182,481 downwards.
ACCCTCAACTCTTTGACAGTAATAAAGATCTAGTCTTGAGCCCCAGATGGGCGCTTTATTCCAAGACAGACTGGCCAACTGACCGGCGGTCGTAACATAAGACTCAGGCTCAGTCAGTCGAGACAGAGCCTGCAGGCAGTCACTTGGCAGTTTCAGTCGTGAGAAGTGAGAAGCTGATAGTTGAAGCGTGGGACAATTCGGGAACCCAGAGGAATGGGAACATCCGCCGTTGAAGGCGTTACCGAGCAACGGCAGTGAGGAACATGACTGAGAACAGTAGTCCATATGTGATCGTGGGCTGTAAAGTGTAGTCACGCGTTGTTTAAGAGATTACTAATCCAAAAGCCCGTATATGATCACTCCGTCAAGTGACAAGGTTGCTAAGACTTTTATCCTAAATATGTTGATAACGCTAATAAAAATGTGGATTATTCGACATTTATGGACTTTATCCACCGTCCCGTATGATAAATAACATAAAGAACACAAAGTTTCGAAAACTGGATCTGTTTATTTCCTTAAGTGAGAGGGTGGGAGACGCATAATCTGTTGGTTCCATTAGAAAAAGTAAACTTAATCACTGGATTTAGTAATTCCAAGTATTATACACCATCATCAGAACCTTTTAGAATCTGGCAATAAAAGTGTAATTTCTTAATTTCATTCATTTATTTCCTTGAAGGAATAATGTATGTTGAGAACATCTCAGATCCATATGTAGAGGAGACTAAACCCGGTACCTACACAGGACAACACAGGCACAGGGTAAAGGCATGCAGACATTTATGCCTCGAGTGGGATTCCAACCCACGATCCAAGTCCCCTAGCAGGCGGGAATATTTCTCATTTGATACTGCACGGCCATTATGATTGTTTCTATGGAGAGTTGTGTGTGTGTGTGTGTAATAATTAATGGAATGTAAGTTCTATAATTCATATTCAACACTGTGAGTACTCTAAAGCTCGTTAACGGAATTGCACAAATAAAATATTATATGTGGCAAAGGACCATATTTTTGTATTAAGTACAAATCATTGTAAGAATATTTTAATNTTTCACAAGCCCCTGAAAACCAGCAGCATAAAATTCTTTGGGCTGCTGTCGGAACCAGGCAGTGACTTCCCTTCCTACAGCTTCATCGTCTGGAAAATGTTCAGCCGAAAGATGATATTTAAGAGGGCCGAACAAATGGAAGTCGTTTGGAGCCACGGAGATTGCCACAGAGGCGAATGTGCAACGGGTTGAAGACTTAATCCGAGCAGACAGAAGGGTAATTATAGACACTGTAGCCACTGCAATTGGTTGTTCACACGGCATGGCCTACCTCATAAAGCATGACAGGTTAGGTTTTCACGAAGTCTGTGCACGATGGGTGCTGCACATCCTGACCCCACAACACAAAATGCAAAGAATGGGTCTGGCATTACAGCATCTCAATCGCTACCAGGATTAAGGACACGATAAGCTAGCCCGAATTGTCACAGGCGATGAGTCTTGCTCCAAGCGACTTCCATTTTTTCGGCCCTCTTAAACATCATCTTTCGGCTGAACGTTTTCCAGACGATAAAGCTGTAGGAAGGGAAGTCGCCGACTGGTTCCGACAGCAGTCCAAAGAATTTTATGCCGCTGGTTTTCAGGGGCTGGTGAAACGATTGGACAAGTGCCTCAATGTAGAGGGAGATTATGTTGAGAAATAAAAACATTTCTCAAATCAGTACTCTTATTTGTTTAAGTTCTATATCCATTTGTAACTCAGTTATTGACTAACCATCATAATATTGTGGCGTATATGGGTGACTATAGACGGGGTTTGGATTGGAGAGTGGACTTCTTGACCACTTATAAACACACGACTAGTGACTACACTTAATTATAGCCCCATCGCTGATTTACACACTTTACAAATCACTACAGCACACTCTAAGTTTCAGCGGTTTGCTTTCACTAGTCCTTTCCCGGTAACGGATCTTAACAATGTAGATTCTTCAACTGCACCGACAAAGTTTTTTTTTTCACAGACTCCTTTACAAATCTCTCGGTGCTTCAACTGATTAACTCCCAGGCTGAAGACCATTTTACACCAACATCCTTGTCTTCTCTTCACAGACTAACTTCAACTGACTACTGACCACTCGTGCCCTTGTTATATAATCCCTTGGCACGGGCCAGCAGAAAACAGTTACTGTTGCTCCAGTTGTTTCCATGAGAACGTGTTTGTTTGCGAAGGCGTTATTCAGTAAAGGCCGCGTATACTTGCTTATTAAAAATATGTCACCTTCAGCGAATATTGTTTCATTGTATTTTTCGAAGTCGTTACCCAGTAACGGCTCTACACTCAACAGTAGGAACAATTCAGCTTCATTCCTCTTTATTTCCTGCATATGCTTCATCGAACTGAATGGTTTAGCGGTAACTCTCAAAACTCTTATTCGGGATGTGATAGATTCGAACCTCTGCCTCAGCAGCTACCATTCTGCTTGAGATTTATCGTCGTTTTCTCTAGTTCTTCCAGACAAATGTCTGGCTAGCAACCGATTCTTTCCAAATTTTTTCTAATTCATATTACGTCATTCTACCATTCGACCCTATTTGCTCTAGATACTGACAGCGTGGGGACGCGCCATAGCTCAAGCAGTTAGTCGCTGGCTTCTCACTGCTGTGGCCCGGGTTCGATCCCGGCTCTGGTCAAGTGGGATTTGTGGTGGACAAAGTGGTGCTGGGGCAGGTTTTCTCCGATGCTTCGGTTTCCCCTGCTAATCTTTATTCCACCAATTGCTCCATAATCACCCTCGGCTATCATCTGGGGCTGCTACAATAGGCCAGAAGTGGCCGCAGTACAAGGGACTTACTCCCACCCCACTAGCAATACAAAAAATACTGACAGCGCCGTGAGACGATCCACAAAATGAATTCGCACGCATGAGCACGCCCACTCTGCCTCTCATACACACTCATGATGCACGTGATGTTATAGAATGGTGAAAGTGGAAGCGATGGCGAAGATCTTGGCTATTTGGAATCCCAACACAGACCCTTCAAAGCGATACAGTTCTCTTTCATCAAATATCCGATCTTTCTCAGTTCCAAGCCAAGATCAACTTCCACTTCAAGCCCAGAAAAGAAAGAAACCAATTTCATTCTTCTGTCCTTCTTGTAGCTTTCAGTGTCGTCCCAAGATGGCTCTGCAGTCAGACAGCAGAATGTTGCCGTTATTATTGTGGCGTATAGACCCGTTACTAAGCTGTGACTCTGTAAAAAGCGAAAGTTTGTGGGCAACGGCGCGGTACACACATTCCCATGGCTATGCAGCAGTTAGACTACAACAATGGAAGAGTTGTGTTTTCTATGTGATCACACTTTACACCCAGGAAGATCCCTGGTGCTCATTTCCGTTAGAAGATGAGTCGATCACAGGGTCATAGTGTGGCTGGAAGGATTAGATCAATTGAAAAATTCAGTTGCCTCATGAGGAATTGAATCCGCGGCCTTCCGGCTTGTAGCGTAGTGCCTCAATTAACTACGCTACCTCGGGTCCTAAATGTAAACAGACCACACTTAAATATTGAATCACAATTTGAAAACATCCCTGGTACATTTGCAATTCTATTTATCAATCTCTACTTCACGTACATTTATACATATTGTGGCATGCCGCCATAAAGGACAGAAGACACGTCCCTTGATAGGCAACGGCTGCGATAAGAATGTATATTTCAGTGGAAACGCAATACCAACAGACCTTTGCATAGCAATACCTCAAACGACAAATACGTTTCTCCGGAAATTGAAGGGCAACCATGGAAACGAATAGTACCAGCAGGTAAACCGAACCTTTGAACACGATGTTCACTAGTCAGTCCGCGTGCACATTATAAAATTCCAGCTTCAACGAAACCAGTCAGTTTCTAGTGTAGCTCCGACAACAGCATAAGCAAGCTCGCATCCGACAAAGAGATACAGAGAAGACGTCACTGAGAACAGCGGTGCAAATAAGTGTAACAGTGAAGTTGTGAATAATTGTCAGTGTGAGTGTAACAGAAATTGTCGCCCCGCCATAGCTCAAGCGGTTAGTCGCTCNCGTTACCGTGGAGAGGAGGGTGGAGGGGGGTTCTCAGTCGCGCAACATGTTACAATATATATCTACACAAGTACAAGTATAGTTTGCATTTTCTGTAGTTGGTAATCTTTGCTCAGGTATTGTACTTTTTCTGTAGTTGGTAATACAGATTCATTTGCAGGTTTCATAAACTTCTTCATATTTACAAATCCCCACTTCTGGTGCAAGACACCATTTCTGTAGTTAGCAATCACTTCCACATATAATGTAAGACGTTCCTGTGCGAAGCATTTCCTCCGTAACAGAGAGTGCACCGTTCCTGTAGGTAGCTATGCTTCATTGAGGTACACTAACCATTTCTGTAGTTAGCAGTCACTTCCACGTATAGCGTATGACGTTCCTGTGCGAAGCATTTCCTCCGTAACAGAGANGCGCTGGGGTAGGATTTCTCCGAGTACTTCGGTTTCCCCTGCCAATCTTCATTCCACCAATTGCTCCACAATCACCCTCACCTATCATCTGGGGCCAAATCCGAGACCCGAGTGAATTTACACGTACTTGTCACGTTACATAGGCAACACACGACAATATATTGTAACGTGTTTACGTTACTATTACGTTACGTTACGTTACGTGTTTCGTTACTGAAGACGCCGTAGAGATGGTTAATTGGTTTATTCAACAATCTACAAATAACGGCTNAAGCATTTCCTCCGTAACAGAGAGTGCACCGTTCCTGTAGGTAGCTATGCTTCATTGAGGTACACTAACCATTTCTGTAGTTAGCAGTCACTTCCACGTATAGCGTATGACGTTCCTGTGCGAAGCATTTCCTCCGTAACAGAGAGTGCACCGTTCCTGTAGGTAGCAGCAACACTTTACACCAATGCAATATACAGCTTCCATAGCAGCTTCAGAGAAGATATACGGTTCCTATAGCATTTTCTCTCGACAGCTCAGTGGGCGTCTGCCAGATACAAGACTTCGATTTTCTTTCGCATTTCTCTCTTCGCTTATTCGCTCCGTTCTTTCTCCCAATTTCTCCTGCCCGTGTATTCAACCCTCCTTCGAACCACCCATCGCTCAGTTGCTGTTTCTCGTGACCCAAATGTTCGATTTGCCCTGGGATCAATGAAGAGGATCATTGAAGGACTTCCTGCAGCCTCGAGATGTTAATTTTATTTTCTTTCTCGCTTGGAACAATTAAAAGAATTTATCTGTTGCACTGTATGATATGCACTCCGTCAATTGGAAGTAGTGTTACCTTCTGGGAGAAGTCCGCTTGCGCTGACTATGCTGAGAGCATGGAAGACCGTTACAGGGGAAGGAGTTCAGACAATGGGACCAGACAGAATGACGATAGTGCCAACTTTCAGGACGTATAAGTTGCTTGCTTGCTGTCTGCTTCATACTGGTTTCTCTTCGTATGAAAATAAAGGCGACTTGTTCGTCTGAAACGTCGGTTCACTTTAAAAGATTACATATCAATATCCTGGAAGACAGAGCCGCTCATAACCACTGCTGTGAGAACCTCAGATTCTGTGTTACCTGTAAGTTTGTACCTGTAAAAAAGAGGAACCAGAATTGTTATACCACCCGTCTCATTAAAGGAGAGTGAAGTAAAGGTAAAGCTGGCCCTGTGCTTAGTTAGTTAAGCACTATGCCATAGAGACATATGAAGAAGTGGAGGTAATGCTCCACCATTCTTGACCTCGACACTAAATTGAGGCGAGTGGTCAGCTTCACGCACCTGCCGCATTACGCCCGTAGAAAGAAACATCAGTACTCATTGGATAGGAGGCTGGGTGGGCCTATGAAGAAAAATGTCTGTCGTTTTATAAATTTCCACATCGTTACACATATTTCGACAAATTTTGGCATGATGGCACAAAATGATCCTAGTGAGTTTCAGAAAATTTAAAATAATTGTACGGGCAATATAGTCCCAAATTCGAAATATATGTTTCATTGAAATATGCTTTACTGGTCGGACAGATGTCATTGTTGGTCCGTGTTCGACTTTCAACTTCGGTCTGCCGAGAAGAATCGGTGTAGCGCAGACTGATTTAGGGGAGTGTCAACCTTTCAATTTTTTACGTTATTTAGGATTTTGGTTTCTCACACAGGTGTGCTGCATACACCAGAAGCAATAGAGTTCATCACTCATATTATGTGAGAACATACACTGAGGATGTTTGAGAAGAGCGTGCTCAGAAGAATAATTTGACCGAAGATGGATGAAATAATTGGACGCTGGAGACAGTTAAACAATGAGAAGCTCTATACTTATCGCTAAATATAATAAAATGAGCGTGAGATGGGCAGGGCATGTAGCACAAAAGGGAGAGAAGGTCAAACCATAGAAGGTTCTGCATGGAAATCCAAAAATTTAAGAGACCGCTAGAAAGAACTAGACACAGATGGAAGGATCATAATAATGGACCTTAGACAAATAGGATGAAGTGTGGATATGGATGGGCGATAGTGTATTTGGTTGAGGCTCTACTCTACAAGCCGGAAGGTCGAGGGTTCGATTCCCGATGACGTTTTTGGCTTTTTTAATTGACCTAATCATTCCGACCTCACTATGTCCCTGAGGTCGACTCAGCCTCTAACAGAAATGAGTACCAGGAATCTTTCTGGGTGTAAAGAGCGGCCGGCGCGTAAGGCTGACCTCACCGCCATCTGTAAGCATATTATCTAGATAATGTGGGAGCCTCGAAGCCTCACAACACTATAGGACTCCACGGCCTGTTAAAGGGAGACCGTTACATTTTCTAATGGATTCTTCTGGCTTAGAATAAGGACCAGTGGCGTGGTCTTATTAACACCGCACTTACTCTTTGTGTCACATTAAATGCTGGAAATTTCTTGGGTGGCTGAAGAAATATTACGTTTTCAATGACTCGGCTCCATGGGATTTGTTAGGTACATGGTTACGTGGCCGCGCCATAGGTCAGACGGTTAGTCGCTGGCTTCACACAACGGCTGTCCGGGCTCGATCCCGTGACTGGTCAAGTGAGATTTGTGGTTGACAAAGTGGCGCTGTGGCGGGTTTTCCCCGAGTACTTCGGTTTCCCCTGCCAATCTTCATTCCACCAAATTCTCCATCCATCATCATAATCACCCCGGGCAGGTACAATAGGCCAATCAGTGGCCGCCGTGCCGAGTGGACCCAGTCGGACTCCACCCCCCACTAAGCGAATTAAAAAAAAAAGAATTACACGATTACGTACACGGAAAGCACACTGTTGTTATCGAACATCCTATAGTTGAACCTGAACTTTTAGTCTGTTCAGATGTATAACTGGAGCCACAGCCCTTTCTCTTTAAATGACGCAGACCAACCTTCGAAGCACAGTATGTGTAACATGTCCACATTCTGTGGAATGCCATGAGCTGCAATGAGCACACAGGTCGACAGGAAGACGTTTAAAACGTTACAATACATGACGTTTCTCTGCACGAACCGTGTGTTAGGAATAATAGAATATTCACTTTCTCTGCCTTATACATTACTGCTTGGTCCCACCATTAATCATAAGTTAGCCAAAAACTAAACTTCTCTCTTTATGACGTAGTGGGTTCTAACACAGTCCGATCTTAATGCAAGGACAAAATTTCACTGAAATTAGTCATAAGCCAACGGCAAATTTGCCCCTGTGCTTAATCAATTAGTAAAGCACAACGACATGAAGACGTATAGGGGAGTGGAGGTATAGCTCAAGCATTCTTAACCCCGGCACTAGATAGAGGTAAGTGGTCAGTTTCACACCCCAGCTGCTTTACCCCAAGAAAAAAAGAGACCCGGGCACCCAGTGAGGCTGGCTGGGCGCCAGAGTCGGTCAGGATTCTGTACAGAAAAATCTCTTTTCCCTGCCAGAAATACTAAGCTACCACGACTGACAGTCCTACGGTTGTCAGGTACGAGGATATGAACTGAATTAGTCTCACTCAAGAACTAAACCAATAGTTTAGTATATAGTACATATATGACACTACATAATTACACCCTGAATATGGAGGCAGAATGTTTCTCCTAAACCTTATCTGCCTAAAAGCGTACACAGGAGAAAATATAAATCTTGTTTGTTGGATTTGTCGTTCTTACAGCCATAACTATGGAGAATACTTCTATCAGGGATGAGACACGTGTAGTCTGAAGTTTACAGACATTTTCGGAGGAAAATGTCACCCACATATTGGCAACAGAAAAGTAATCCATGAAAGTGACCAGCAAGGCGCAAGAAATAATAAGACCTGTTAATAAAACTGCTGCATTTGAGGTTCTTACGGCGGTGAGCATGATGTGACACCGTATAGTCTGGTAGAAGTTCATTAAGGTTTCCGAGGAAATGCCTTCTTCTTCAGCCTGGTGGCTTCTTGTAGACTTATCCTCGACCCTGAAGAAGAAGGATACATATTTCTCCGAATCACTGATACACGTCTACCAGACTGCAGAGCGTCATACCGCAGAAAATTGTATTCTTCATGGTAGTGGTGGGCCTTTTGGTTTCGTTGAATCCGTGATGTTTCTTGACGGTTAGGTGCTCACCTAGATCACCGTGCTGTGCGGTGAAGAAGGTAAAAGGTAAATCTATCCCTGTAACAGGCCGTGGAGGCCCATAGGGTTGTGAGACGTCGAGGCTCCCACATTTTCCAGACAGTCGGCTCACAGATGGCGGTGAGGTTGTCAGATTTATGCGCTGGTCGACCTCCCTTCACCCCCAGCAAGATTCCTGGTACTCATTTCCGTTAGAGGCTGAGTCAACCCCAGGGCCATAGTGCGCCTGGAAAGATTAGGTCAATTGAAAAACCCAATGACCTCATCGGGAATCGAATCCCCGACTTTCAAGCTTATAACATAATGCCTCAACCAACTACGCTACCGCATGCCCCCCAGTGAAGTTAAGAATGCATTTCAAAAAGTCTGTTGAATATTGAACATAATAGAATTGTGTGTTGTATTGCACGGCACTTTTGGAAGGCTACTGAAAGCAGTGCAGTTGTCATAATCACGTGACTCGTGACGTGGCTATGAATGTGTTGCCCATGCACTTGAACTGTTTGTATTGCTGACAAATTCCGTTAGAACCACGTCATAAATCGATAACCGCGGTTTGCTCACCAAACAGAATGGACAACCTCAACATTCAACTGAAGCAGAAACTCCTCATAACAATCAACGTTGGCAATATTGACGCACGATCGTATCCGGCGGTAGACTTAATGTAGTGATAACACTGACATTCGCTCGAAACATTATTTACGCTTCGATAAATATTTAAATAGTTATGTCCGAGGTACGTGCAGGAAAAAATGTGGATATTCATGTAAAGTCTGCATCGTTTTTGTCCCATTTTAACCACAATGTGGAATACGCCGACTGGCGTTATTAAAATTCTTGAAGATATGTTTTTAATATCCGTCTAGCTGCCTCATTTTGTTTATCCATATAAACGGATAGAGAGACATAAAGCGGACAGACGGACCGAGCGTCAGGCATTCCATAGGGTTCCGAATTCATCCGAATTCTACTCCAAAACTAGCTAAAATGAATTACAAGTATTTGTATCAAAGCTTCATGTCGTATTGTTTTATATTTATTTTGTTTCATTCGATTGTGAGTCCGGATAGCTCAGTCGGTATAACGATGGGCTAGGCGCTGAACGATCAGGGTTCGATTCCCGGGAGGGCAAGATTTTTCTCTTCTCCGCAGCGTACGATGTACAGGCCGACTCTGGGGTCCACCCATAGCCTCATATCCAATGGGTACCAGAGACAATTCTCCCGCGGGATGGGGGGGAGCAAAGCAGCAGGGGACGTGAAGCTGAGCACTCACCTCCATCTAGTACCGAGATCAAGAATGGTGGAGTTATACCTCCACTTCCCCATATGTCTACATGGCCTAGTGTTTTAACTAATTAAGCACAAGGACAACATTCCCTCTTTTCTTCCTCCTATATGGCTCTACATCCTTTTGAACTTGGCCGATTTTTCAGTTTCTTAATCATATACACAGTCGGTAGGGTCACCCTGTCGCAGGGCCTCTACCTACACGCGGGACAACACAGACATCCATGCCTCGAATGAGACACGTGTTCTAGCGGGCGAAGACAGTTCATGCCTTAGACCGCCAGGACACTGTAATCGGCAGGACAACTTTACCTTACCTCATTATTATACGAGCATGTTCGTGATAAAACGAAACATTAACTGTAACTTTGCTAGAATTATATATATATATATATATTGTTGCGTGTTTCCTGGGCAGCGCGACAAGAAGATTTACGTGGGTTTCGGATTTGGCGAATATTTATTGGACGATCATTCTTTACACTCACACTTACAATTGGTCACACTCGTAACGTCTTCAGACGTGTCTTCTTCAATGTTACAACACACTCGCACCGATATTCTCAGTGAAATGTCTTCTGCTCGGAGCTCAACTGTCCTCAGCTCTCGTCAGATACGAACTCTAACTTCTGCTCTAGCCGAATACAAACTCTTATGTTATATCTTGCACTCGGACTGAGTATGGAACACCTTTTCGAAGGGTCAGCTGCTACGTAAACGCTGCTTCAAGAAATTCATTGCTTGGATATTGCCAGCCGTTGTATAGCAATGGATGCGTTCTGATTCCTAGCCGTTGTCACGGGAACATTGCTCGTTGCCTAGGAAATCAACCCTGAGTTCCTCAACCATTCCGGCTTTCTGGCGGCAAGCCACAATATTACATTATATAGTGTGACGTATTTGCTCTATGCAGGAC
>NW_019729903.1:168943-170106 GCF_002891405.2 Cryptotermes secundus | reverse complement strand
TATATATATATATATATATATATATTGTTGCGTGTTTCCTGGGCAGCGCGACAAGAAGATTTACGTGGGTTTCGGATTTGGCGAATATTTATTGGACGATCATTCTTTACACTCACACTTACAATTGGTCACACTCGTAACGTCTTCAGACGTGTCTTCTTCAATGTTACAACACACTCGCACCGATATTCTCAGTGAAATGTCTTCTGCTCGGAGCTCAACTGTCCTCAGCTCTCGTCAGATACGAACTCTAACTTCTGTTTTAGCCGAATACAAACTCTTATGTTATATCTTGCACTCGGACTGAGTATGGAACACCTTTTCGAAGGGTCAGCTGCTACGTAAACGCTGCTTCAAGAAATTCATTGCTTGGATATTGCCAGCCGTTGTATAGCAATGGATGCGTTCTGATTCCTAGCCGTTGTCACGGGAACGTTGCTCATTGCCTAGGAAATCAACCCTGATTTCCTCAACCATTCCGGCTTTCTGGCGGCACGCCACAATATTACATTATATAGTGTGACGTATTTGCGCTATGGAGGACACCCCCCCCCCTACAGCGGTAACGTAACAGCATAGGAGCAACTTCCGCTGCTACGATAACAGGCCAGTCAACAGTCCGTCCCCCTCCACCGCGGTGACGTAACAAGTTACACCGCGGTTACTTCGCAGCTATAAACAACTCTCGGCAGCGTTCCCCAGCAACGCCTGTAAACACGGCGTTTACGCAACAGTGAAGCGATGTGGGTTTTCGCTGTCCGACTGAGGGTTTGTAAGAGTAACTAGATAGGGAGTAACAAAGTCAGTTGCAGTCTAGCATTCACCGGAGTTGAAGTCCATTGTTATCGGGTGAATGGCAGCAGTAAGTGTGATACTGCAGATGGCAGTAATTGGAAACTGTGAATTGTATAAGTGTAAGGGCGAGTGGAATACATTCGCTATATTCAATACGGCGTGAAGTTATTTGTCGGGTGACACTCAACACGTGACAATATATTATATATAAATATGAAATTAAAATTACTGGTAGGTAAAGTATCAAGTATTGGACTGAATAAATCCATGCATACAGCAAAGATAACATTATGTTCCGTGATATTCATGTATCAAACATTACCACGGACAGCACTGGTTGAGCGACAGTGCTCGGGTGTTGCCGGCTC
>NW_019729903.1:94770-168431 GCF_002891405.2 Cryptotermes secundus | reverse complement strand
AGTATTTTACAATATTCTAATAGAGTTTGGGATACCCATGAAACTAGTTAGGTTGATTAAAATGTGTTTAAACGAAACGTATAGTAAAGTCCGTGTAGGTAAATATTTGTCTGATAAATTTCCTCTCCAGAATGGTCTAAAACAAGGAGATGCTTTATCGCCACTCTTTTTCAATTTTGTCTTAGAATATGTAATTAGGAAGGTGCAGGTAAACCAGGTGGGACTANCTGAAACCTATATTAAAATGGAACCATAGAATAATGCACAATTTAGTACAGCTCTCTCTATACAACATCAGCAGACGTCACCCCATGACCGCAGAACGTGATGTTTTGTGGTTTGCACTCTTGGCCTCTTTAATATGACATGACCTTATGTTTGTTAAATGGAAAAAATTTCGACCTGAAATTAGTGTGACGTTCCTCACAAACATGTGAACACATACCACCCGTGCCAGTAGCCCTGGAGAGGAAGACGTCATATCAGTTGCTTCTTTCAAGTTTTCAAGGTGGTTCAGTGTTGACGTTCATTCTCTTCTTGAGTCTTTGCAGCGTCTGGATATAGGACCAAAAACTCATTTATACGAATACATGAATACACAATCATTCTACCCACTTAGACTCAGAAGATGAGATAGAACGTACCTTCGGAAAGTCAGAAACGTCTACACATTGCAAAACAGAGAGCCGAGATAGCGTAGTCGGTATAGCGACTGGCTACGGGCTGGATAACCAAGGGTTCGGAGTTCGAGTCCCGGTAGAATCAATAATTCTCTTCTTCACGTCTTCCAGAACGGCTCTGGGGCCCACACAGCCTCCTATTCAATGGGTACCGGGATAAATCGGCCGGGGCGTGAAGCTGATCACTAACCTCCAACTAATGCCGAGGTCAAGAAAATGTGGATCTATGCATGCACTCCTGCTTGCGCCTTCATGGCGTAGCGCTTAATTAGTTAAATGCAGGGGCAACTTGGCCTGTGCCTTTTATGCGTTGTAAAACCAGCAACAGATCAATATCAAATTCTGCGTGTGGAAATTAGTAAGTTGCTTACGTGCAGTCCGTTGAAACTTCAACTGTAAATTTCCATAGTTATCAGTATCTTATTGATCACACTGTGCTTCTTTCATTGTGGTCCACTCACGTCCATTATAACCCTTGACGTACATTTTAACATCATGATTTCGGCTAATGTGGACGCAGCGAATTTGGAAAATTTAGAAATTTATAATTATTTCCAATTCATCATTCACCTATCACCTAACATTCGAAGCTGTATAGTGTAGATGGTGCCTAAGTCCCTTGTACTGCGGGCACTTATGGCCTATTGTACCAGCCCCAGATGATAGGTGAGGGTGATTGTGGAGCAATTGGTGGAAAGAAGATTGGCAGGGGAAACCGAAGTACTCGGAGGAAACCTGCCCCAGCGCCACTTTGTCCACCACAAATCCCACTTGACCAGACCCTGGATCGAACCCGGGCCGCCGCGGTGCGAAGCCAGCGACTAACCGCTTGAGCGGCCAAGATAGGTAGATAAATAGGTAGATAGGTAAATAGATAGATAGAGTCGTATTCTCTGCCTTTCATTCTTTCATTTTCTTAGGTTTATTTCTGATTGATGAATGTTTTGCATGGTAGGTGAAAGAGAATTGGTGTATTTTTCACGAAAATTTATGGTGCATATTAGCGCGTGTCTGTACGGAACTAGCTCCACGTAAGTCAATATATCTCTAAGCCACCTTCTAAGAATTAATTTTTGCACATATTTCATCCCGCTTATACTTAATGAGAAATACAATATGTGGATTTACCATGAAAACGTCCATGATTTCCCAAAATAGATCCGTAAATATCCTAGTAAAACAGAGCTATTTTGAGGGCTTATATCTGATTTTATCTTCAGCCATTACTTTCTACATTTATTATTCCCTTCCTGCATAAATTATTTCGGAATTATGAGCGATAGCTTTTACATTATCCTCCTTTGCTTTTAGCGGAATCTTCAACACGTACAAATATGAGTAGGCTTAGTTAATCTACATGATGTTTATTATAGAAAAATGTAATTTGTAAGAAAATTATATACCTTTATTATTGTCGCAAGGGCATATTGACACGGAAATAGAGTATTGGCGTCATACGGAATTGTAAATGATAGGACATCTCGAAATTCATTCACCTTTACTTCATTCAGATATTTTGTTTTGGTTGTTCTGTTTTCTGAGTGAGGGCTTTCCGAGTGGATATCCTTGAGAGGGGCGATTCCAAACCCAAAAAATCTTATAGATATCTCAATGATTCATACTTTCATAAATTAATTCTGAACTGGAACAGAGCAGACGACCCAAACCGTAACACCGAAAATATTACAGGATTACCTATAACCTAAAGTTGATTGAGCGATAGATAGATAGATAGATAGATAGATAAATAGATAGATTGATAGATTGATTGATTGATTGATTGATTGATTGATTGATTGATTGATTGATTGTCGTATTACTGCACGACAGTTTTCAGCTACAGTGGTTGTGTAACGTCGAGTAGTAGACTGCGAATTATGAATTGGAAGGAATATGGAAAAATGAGTCATGATAGCTTCCAACGTATTATTTACCTTGGTGGAGCCATCTATGGAGACAATCTCTATCCCCGGGAAACAGCGTTAATTCTGGACAAGGAAAAATGAACTGTAGATTAGCGCGATGTAATGGACCCAACAGGATAGATTTCATATTTTTATCTGAAGAAAGAATTTTACTCTTCTAAACCAAAAAGCCAAGATGTATGACAGTTTATTAGTACGTCGCCGTTATGAACTTTTAAACCCATGTTACACGGATAAAACAAGAGAAGCTGACAGTCGTTCAACTGGTCAAAAATATCTCGCCCCCTAAAGTTCATTACCGTGTTCACTAGAGCCCGTAACTAAGGTAAATAAAACTGATTTTAGTTCGAAGTTCTCGCGGGGAACACTATGAAGGATACTCACTTCTTAAACGTCACATCCTATAGTCTCGTCCGAGCTAACCGGCGTTTCCTTCACCTCCTGAAGACTGATAAAATATTGTCACGTATAGGAGTGAATCTCGACGGGTTTTTTATTGGATATTTGATATATTGACCACTTATGCACACGACTTGGAACTACAAGCAATTACAGCGCAATCGCTAATCTCCACAATCCACAGATCACCACAGCACTCACTAAGTTTCTCCAGCTTGTTGTGTCTTCACCAGCCCTTTCTGACAACGGCTTCTAACAATGGAGATTCTTCAGTTTCAATCTCTCAAATCTTCTCTGAACGGCGGCTCCCTTCCAATTGCTTCTTTTTCTCACAGACCCCTCTACAAAATTGACTCGGTTGCTCCATTTGTCTTCCTTATAACCCCTTTGCAATGGTCGAGTAGAAAACGCCGTTTCCAAAAATACTTCTATTGCTGCATACGTGATCGTTGCCGCTGGAACATGTTTACTAAGCCTTTGCCTAGAAACGGCTCTGGTCTATTTATGTATCTCGCCATCGTTTCATAGTAACGGTTCTACACGCTATAATATGTCTCTCAAAAATGTCTGTAAATTTTTACCAGACATTACATAATATCGGAGAAGACAAACGCTTTAAAACGGACTAATTAAAAAAAATTAGATTCAACTTCTCCTTGGTGATGGACATAAACTTAGAATCCGAAATTTTCCAAATAAAAACAGGACCGTGAAAAATACATTATCAATCTAAAATATCTTTTAGTGTGCATGATCTTCGGATAGTGACGTAAATCATTAAGTCATGATTAGAAAATTACTAGATATTATTTTCAATATATACTTGGAGCAAAAATCTTTATACCGGATATCTCACAATTAATATGTTGCTGGACATTATCGATCATCGTCCGTTCTAAAAAAACCGTCTAGTTTCTATTAAAAACACAACGTTTCGGGAACTGGAATCTGTCCACGTCTTCAGGTAAAACCTACTCAGTTGGGTCCAATAGATTCCAGTTCCAGAAACGTTGTGTTTTTAATAGAAACTAGACGGATTTTTGAGAACGGACAAGATGATGGATAATGTCCAGCAACATATTAATTGTAACAATTTACCATCATCACAAACTTTTAGATCTTAACCGGATATCTCGTTGAACATATAGCACTTGTCTTCCATAATGTTGCTTATTCAATGAATAACGTACCCTGAGAGATACTTTAAATATATTATATACCTACTTTATTTCTTCATGTGATGTGAGATGGCTTTTATCGATTTACAAGGCGAGGAATCGATAGTGTGTATGAGAAATGTCAAATAATCTTTTCACATTGCATGAAACATGTTCATAGTAACTCGTTTTCTATTCTTATAAAAATTCTGGATAGAAGAGATGATGGCGTAGGTGGGGCAAAGCTGCGTTCATGCTTCGACTATCGACGCAGAAGCGATAGAATGTGGCGTGAAAAGAAGGGGGTAATATCGGACTCGTTAGTGTGAAAAAAGAAACGAGGCGTGTGGCAGAGAGAAGGGAAGGGGAGGGCGGTGATATAACTCAGCAAACCAATACAGAACTCCTACACTTGGTGGTTTCTGGCATAACCGTAAGAAACATGACAAGAAGTGGGTAAAGAGAGAAAACGAAAGGAATCATCGAACTTATAGCAAGAAGCCCTTGTTTTCAATTCTTGCAGAATTGTGTGAAAAATGTGGACCGCGTCTGTGTGGGATTTCGTGCACGGAAACCGCCATCTGTAGGACCTCTCACCGGCAAAGAGGAATCTCTTGTGCCCGGAAATAAATTAGTCTTCAATTTAACTCTTAGTTATCTGGAATTGCTGGTCTGTTAGAATTTACCGCTTTTATCGATGTTAGATCGAAATAGAAGAGACTAATGTTTCCATTTAAATTAAATTTGGTTGGACGTATATCTTGCGAAACTAATGACGTAAGGATCGTCCATACTACAATATATGTCGGAACTTGGCACTGTCAAACCATACGCAGGCAACATCCGTTGGAAATTCAACGGGAAACATAATTTGTTATATAAGCTTCTGTACTGCCAAGTTCCACTCCTTTCTCACGTATTCCTTTCCATTCCTACATGTTACTGAATGGTAGGTCAAGGCTCACGTTAATACCGTCAGCAAAAAATAACACAAACAAACTGTTAATAATAAACCAGCTTCCTTATATAGTGTGACATGACGCCTAAAGGCCAGGAATGGTGGAGAGGAGACGTCCATTGCTAGGGAACGGCTTGGTAAATATGTTTCCACGACAACGCCCAACACTGGAAGTAGTGTTATAAACGGTGTTTTATGTTGGGTCCGCCAGCTGAGTTGATGATTGAGAGAATAATTGAGATGATTACGATTACTGAGAAATAGAATGAGTTGAAGGTTGGCAGTCGGACAGTGAAGAGAAGAATTTGCGTGTGCTGTAGTTACAGTGATATTTCGAATGTGTAATCCAGTGAGACTTTTATAGTTCCTGTGTTAAAATCCGCTGTCAGGAAACGGATAGTGGAGACTGTAATATAATGAGGATATTAGTGCATGTAACAGTGAACTGTAAAGTGTGGACATTACGATAGTGTTATAGTTGTTTGTAGTACGACCTATAAGCGGTCAAAAAGTTGAGTCACTAATCCAAATCCCGTCTATAGTCACACACACACGTGACAGTATTATACTACATTTCACATGTCCACATTAGCGTCTTACTAATAATCGCAGAATAGACACGATACACTGAAACAGAATTTACTTCACATTCTTGCGACATGTTGATGTTCTACGATTCTTGGCGGTAGTGTATATATATATGTACATGGTAAAGCTCACCCTGTTTCAACAGGCCGTGAAAGCCCATAGGGTTGTGAAACATCAAGGCTCCCACATTTTGTCTAGACAATCGGCTCACAGATGGCGGTAAAGTTGTCAGCCTTACGCGCTGGCCGCCCTTTAGCCCCAGGAACATGAACGTTAAAAATCCTATAAAAGCAGCCACACGATTTCAACCAAGATTTGCTTAAGTAAACTACAAGGAATTGTACTCCACCTTAAATATGTTTAAACTTGCGTCATCATTAAGTAATGAAGTTGATTATGTAATCATTAGAAAATTACTAAGCAATATTTTCGTCATAAGATGTGAAGTAAAGGCTTCATACTGGAGATCATGTCCAACACAGAGGACTTTCTATCGTGGAGTTGCCTACACAAAGCATAACGTGCCCCCATAGAAGTTTTGCACACGTTACAGTTAGCCAGGATAGTTCAGTCAGTGTAGTGACTAGGCTGTGAGGTATCAAACAACCAGCAAAAGACAAACATCAGGCAGAGCTCTGCTTGCTGCTTCCCTGGCTTACATTTAACCCTGAAGATGGAGACAGTAAGTTCTTCCGAAACTTCGATAATATACCAGATTATACTGCATCACATTTTAGGTGACAACACTTTTCAAAATTCTCATTTTTGTGGGACCCGAAGGATCATTACTGTGTTCACAAATCGTTTTAAAATGTATTCACTCTGATTCCTTGTTCACGGAATTGACTAGCACAGATATTTGCTTCAGAGCTATTGACCTGATATAGGGAAACAGACTGCTTTGCATGGATATGAACTTCCTGCATGGTATCAAACACTGACCACTCTCAGCAGGAAGCGTAGTTGCCTCGGTCGAGTTCCCCGTGATCAAGATTTTAGTGTGTATGGGCTATAACATGAGGAGCTTAATAAGTTATCCTCTTTTCCAAGTATAATTAGAATGATCAAGTCAAAGTGGAAGAGATGAGTGGGGCATGTAGCACGAATGGGGAATAGAGGGCTGCTCTTATGATACTGGTGGAAAAGCCAGAAGGAAAGAGACCACTAAGAAAACAAAGACGTATGGGTGGATAATATTAAAATAGATCTCAGAGAGATAGGATGGAGTGGTATGGATTGGATTGCTCTGGTTCAGGATAGGGACCAGTGGAGGGCTGTTGTGAACATGGTAATGAACCTTCGGGTTCCATAAAATTTTGGGAAGCTCTTGAGTAGCTGCACAATTGGTGGCCTCTCAAGAAGGACTCAGCTCCATGAAGTTAGTTCGCTTTGGCTTACAACCGGGCCTTAGTTAAGGTGCGTCACCTTCCCTCCCGCATTAAGGCTACAACCACTGCCCCGCTCTTTTTGCCGCACTTCTGCTCACGCGCAACCCAGAGGTCAGGTAGCAAGGTCAGGCCTGTGCCTGTCATTGCGCGAATAGCAATATCGTTAGCTGATATTTGTCATTAGTTAATTGAAGGACAGCTATGAGTTAATTAAATTGTTGCAATTAGCTAATTGAAAAGAGAGCTTTTGTAGGCATTAGAATTTCCTCCCATAATACGTAAAGAATGACGTGGAACCATCTGATATCCCTCCTCACGGGGGCATCCAAAGTCACTTGTAACAGAGATCTAAATGGATCTCTTCAAGACTTGACCAATATCTACACTGCGTAGCGCCAAATGTTAGGATGACTACTGAATGTTGCCTTGAAAAGGATTTTTTTTCTTAGAAAATATTGTGGTCTAATCGAGGCAGTATCCAAATATTT
Organism: Cryptotermes secundus; assembly: GCF_002891405.2. NCBI lineage: Eukaryota > Metazoa > Arthropoda > Insecta > Blattodea > Kalotermitidae > Cryptotermes > Cryptotermes secundus. The sequence goes on along the minus strand of NW_019729903.1, from coordinate 160,848 downwards.
TTCCACACAGAATAAACACAGACATCAGTGCCTTGAGTGAGATTCGAACCTACGATCCCAGTGTTCGAGAGAGCGGAGAAAGTCCATGCTTTAGCCCGCGCGACCAAAGTAATCCGCGAATTAAACCTTTAATAACCCTAGTTACGGTACCACAGGGCTTAGATTTCGTATGTCAAACCAATATACATCATCATCATCACTGGCACGACAGCCCTTTGTGAGCCCTGGCCTTCCTCAGGATTGCTCGCCATTCTTCTCTATTCGATGCTACATTCCTCCAGTTCTTTACATCCAAAATTCTTATGTCCTGCCACACACATTCTTCCCATCTTAATCTTGGTCTTCCCACTCTCCTATTTCCTTCTGGTTTAGTACAAACCAATATATTCACACTTAAATTTTTGCATGTGTGATTCCCATTCCAATTCGGTTTCTTGAAATAACCGCTCATATTATCCACCACAGCTGGCACAATTGTCTGCCCATGGTTACGGGACCTTTGCGCATGACAACTAAAAATAGTGCACGAATCAGATATGATAGAATCTAGCATCTTATGAAGTTTTTCCGTCGATTAAATCGATCTCGGGCCTGTAAGAATTAACCGTCGATATATGAACGGAATGACGGAAATTATTCAGTTCGCGTCATACCAAAAATGAACTGTGGTTATTTATGTAAGAGCCATCAAAGAATTGGTATGCTAATGCAGACAAAACACAATTGTCAACACTACTGCCAGTTACTGCTGAAGCTGATTGAAGTGTTCCGAGGAATTGAAACAATTGAAATTCACTCTCCTGACTCAGTTAGATCATTTGTTCTGAATTTTCTGTCACCATGAAAATTTGTAATTAAATTTTATCGCATTCTTTTATGTATTCGCAATGAGAAATTGTAAAAATGTATCTATTAGCTTTTCCATTCCTCTCAATCGGCATCAAACTGAGAATCTCTTCATTCTCATAAAATTTGGTTGAACTGAGTTTTACTGAATTGTTACCACACTCCAGTTTTTTTAATTGGTCACTAACAGCAACAACAGACAGACAGACAGACTGCACGAACACTTTCATATCTGTAGCCGGGGTAGCGCAGTCGGTATAACGACTGGCTACTGGCTGGACGACAGAGTGGGATCGGAGATCGATTCCCGGTAGGATCAAGAATTTTCTCTCCTTCATGTCGTCCAGACCGCCCCGCCGAGCCTCTTATCCAATGGGTACCGGGGGTTATTTCCCAGGAGGTAAAGCGGCCGGGGAGTGAAGCTGACCACTCACCTCCAGCTAGTGCCGAGGTCAAGAAAATGAAGAAAAAATCAAGAAAAATCCACCCCCCATACGTCTTCATGGCGTAGTACTTGATTAATTAAGCACAGGGACGATTTTACCTTAGTTTACTATTCATATGTCGTTGGTAAGTCGGTAAATATTTGTCGGAAGGAGAAAATTTCGAGTAAAAGTTGTAGAAAAGCATAAAAACCATCCGACTCTGTGGTCTAGTGGTCAGAGTTCCTGGCTACAGATTCAGAGGACCCGGGTTCGATTCCCAGCGCTACTAGATTTTCTGAGAAGTAGTGGGTCTGGAACGGGGTCCACTAGTCTCGTGAGGATAATTGAAGAGCTGTTTCAAGGAAATAGCGGCTCCGGTCTAGGAAACAGAGATTAACGGTCGTGGGGATCCGTTGCGCTGTTCACGCGACACCCTCTATCCACTAAAATTGTCACTAACTCCTCCGACAGGCGACGGTGTCTCGTTCGGTCGGTATAGTTCGCTCACGGACTACATTCCACGGAGTGTGTTTTTGTTATTTTGCGCCGAAAACGCAGTTCTGTAATTTGTAGTAATTAAACAGAATGGAGTGAACATCTGGAACCTTTAGACAGATTAGTGGACAGTAAAATAAATTAAAGTAAAGTAAAGAAATACTTTTGTTGTTGGACTTTGTTCATCGCCCGATACTGCAGAGATCACAGCGATTCGGAAATTCGGTCTGCTTCTATCTCAGGTGTGAGATGGTGCTACAGTGATTGAGGTTAGCTCTTTCTAAGACACTCAACAGAGTAGGGGTCTCCAACACATTTCCTGAGGACGGAAACAGGTTCATTTTCCGAAACGTTGTAATCTTCAATATTCTTTAGAATACTCGACGATGGATGAAATAAAAAAACTCTTCAGTCCTTAGTACGTACATTTCGGTCCAATTAACACCAAGTTCCTATGGTACACAGATTCATAACCTACATAACTACTTTCTTACATTCAAATCAGTTTAAGCTACCTTTCATACTGCTACTACTATTTCCACTATTACACCAGCTCTATATCCATCTACTGCCAAGGTCAAGAAAGGTTGAGCTATACCTTCACTCCCCCGTGTCTTCATGACATAGTACTTAACTACTATTAATTTTTTTTAATTCGCTTAGTGGGGTGTGGAGTCCAATTGGGACCACTCGGCACGGCAGCTACTGATTGGCCTATTGTAGGCTGCCCCGGGTGATTATGATAATGGAGAATTTGGTGGAATGAAGATTGGCAGGGGAAACCGAGGTATTCGGAGAAACCCCGCCCCAGCGCCACTTTATCCACCGCAAACCCCACTTGCCCAGACCCGGGATCGAACCCGGGCCGCCGCGGTGGGAAGCCAACGACTAACCACTTGAGCTGTGGCGCTAGTACTTAATTAAGTACAAGGACTTTATATTTACCTTCCTACTGTTCATTCTCTTTACTGCATTTGTCAGTTAGTGCATGAGGCATTATGATACAAGCCGGAAGGTTGCGGGTTCGATTCCCAATGAGGTCATTGAATTTTTCAATTGACCTAATCCTTCCAGCCGCACTATGGCCCTGGAGTCGACTCAGCATCTTAACAGAAATGAGTACCAGGAATCTTCCTGGGGTTAAAGGGCGGTCGGCCAGCGCGTTAAGGCTGACATCACCGCCATCTGAGAGCCGATTATCTAGAAAATCCGGGAGCCTCGACGTCTCACAACCCTATGGGCCTCCACGGCCTGTTACAAGGACAGCTTTACTTAAGCATTGAAAGTATTCGCTACTTTGTGAAGATAAGAAATGAAAAATTTGCCGAAGAAAGTGACCAAGACACATGTCACATAAGTAACGAAATTACTTATTTCCCTCCAGAAGTCTGTTGTAAACTATTTCCTAGAAAATGATTTTTGGAAATTCACACTAGCTAACGGAAACTTTATTTTAAAATTTTTAAAATTCTTTTAATTCTGCTCTCTTCCATACATTCTTATGTCCAATGAAGACTTCTCACATCTACGTTGGCATTCACAGCTCTGTTTGTAGCTAAGTATGTATTTTGTGAGGTATTCTTCAGCTCTTATCATTAGCTGCACTTCATAGCATCGGATAGTAAGGTGTTTGGTAAATCATAAATTGCAAAGGATTTTGAAGGAAGCTGTCGTAGCCAGATCAAGCTGCTATATTGGAAATTTACTGGATGGGCTAAGTAAAATCACGAAAACTGTTCATCAGGAGAGCCAATATCCCGGCTCAGATTCGAACACGGCACCACTCGAATACAAGTGTAGAGCATTAACGCTTAACCAACCTGCTCGATATTTTGGCATGTAGACCCGTTGCTAGGCAACGACCGCCAATCTGACGCTCTGAATGAAGGGTTGGTTAGCGAGTCAGTGAGTTTTCAGAGAACTGAGGTTCAGTCGTTATGAACTGTTCTGTTAAGAGCTGATAGCTGAGGCCGAGAACAGTTCGGGAACCCGGATGAAGGAGAACGTCTGCCGTTGGAAGCCGCTACCAAACAACGGCAGTGAAGATGTGAGTTCGGACATTAGCCCATGTGTAATAGTGATCTGTAAATTGTAGTCAAGCACTGTATCAAAGAGTCCAACAAACCCGATCATCAATACAAAACCTGTCTCTATTCTCACTTCATACGATAGCTAAATAATTGTAGCTTCAAATGGCTGTATGGGTGTCTCTTGATATTTTATGTCATGCTACGGGGGGTGAAACAGTTAATTGCATTCAGTTGAAATTTCATGGTGAACTAACTTTGATTATTTTGGAACTTTTAAAATATCTGTGTGTTAAATACATTAGCACAATTGACCCATGTCCTCTTATCAGGCTTTGAACGTTGTTAGCTGGATGGACGAAAGTGTAAATGCGTTATGTGTAGTTTAAATTTACTCCAGCCTGCCCAGGTATTGATCGAACTGTGTGGTTACTGCCAGCTAAATATTTAGGAAAACTGAGGTTTTGCACACAAAAGCACTTTCTGCACGCAAGCCTGCACACTCGTAACAAATGACGTCAATATCAGAAACAAAACGCAAAGCGAATGTAGACGTAACATAGGTTATAGCTACTGGTAAGGGAAATTGAGCTGAAATTGTGGAATATCCTTTTGAAAATTCATCTGAAATGCTTAACAGTTCCCATCTCTCTCTGTCTCTCTCTCTCTGTACAGTTTTTACAGATGAGCGTTGCATTGATCTGTTCTTACACATCACAGACCTTGAGGCTGGCTGTGAATTCGAGATTTCTCTGAATATATACCTGAGATATTCCAGAGAGACAGCTTCCTGGAATGAGTATGATATTAATATATGTCTTTCAGGTAAAATACGACGCTGTGATAACTCCTGGCGATATTGTATTGTGGCGTACAGACCCGTTATTAAGCCGTGACTCTGTAAACAGCGGCCGTTGCTAGGCAACACACTCAACAAGAGAACAACGATGTCATACAACCCGTTTCCAAGCAACGAAACAGTAAACACGCGTCTACAACAATAGGATCATTGATGTAACAGAGTTTTATATTCGGTCCGTGCAAAATGGTTCTAAAGAAGACAATTGGGGCAGTCCAGTCAGTTTAGTGTTGGCAGTCAGTTGAGCTCTGCAAGGGAGGCTGAGAAGATATGGCTCTATAGTTGAGTGAGTTTAGTTGAATTCTGCACGGGCGGCTGTGACAAGAGGACCTGAGCGCGGGAAGCTGAAGAATCCCCACTGTTAGAAGCCGTTTCCAGGAAACGTCGGGAAAAACTTAGCGTGTGCTTATGATCCGTAAATTGTGGAGATTGGCCATAGCACTGTAATTACTTGTAGTTCCGAGTGGTGTATATAAGTGGTCAATAAATTCATTCACTAATTTATACCCCTTCTGTAGTCACATACCTAAATCGTGACAGTATATAATATCGGATTTGCATAGCGGTAAATCTCTTGTCTCGAACTTTTGTTCGAACCTCGACCTAGACACCCGTCATTTTCACTCAGGCTTCTATTGATTTTTTTCGATCGTTCCACAGAAATTCAGGGATATTTCCTCGATTAGGTCATGACCACTTCCTTCCAAACACTTTCCATTTTGTCATTCAGCTATTAAAGTTATACGGCCTAGTTACTGACATCGTGTCGTTTACCAGAAAGGCGACACTATATTGCCTATTGAAACAATTTCATTTGTCATTACCACCTTCTGGTACTATAGTAATTATCTTGAGGTAAGTTTTACGTATGGCTTCTATGGAAATTATTTAATGGCAAACCTACAAGCATTTCTGCTTTGACTGTAGCCAAGGCCGGATTTTCAGCTATGGGGCAGTCGATTAAATCAAAATATACAAGTCTCTATCAGGAGCAGTAAATCGAGATTATGACAGTTATATTTTGTATGTTCTTATTTCTTATAATAATTAAAATATGAACTTAATTTCAATGATTTTGTGCAAGGAAATATCTCAATAAAATGTGTGGATTATATTTTTGTTTTAAAGAGGCCCCGAGGCGACAACCCCTTCTCTCCCCTTTAAATCCGATCTTGATTACAGGCATATATATGTACATATTGTGACGTATTTGCGCTATGCATGACAACCCCCATCCAGCAGTGACGTAACAGCATCGGAGCAACGGCCGCTGCTACGGTAACAGGCCAGTCAACACTCCGCCCCCTCCTCCACTGTGACGTAACAAGGGGACACCGCTGGTAACACGAGGCAACAGGGAACGGTATAAAAAGCCGGCTGAGCAGTATGTGAGCAAAGTGAGTGGATAGGAGTGACACAGCGTGGATCGTGAAGTCGCCGAAATCAGTTGCAGTCCAGCATTCGCCGGAGTGAATGGCAATGACTAAACCAGAAGACGTAATTGTGATACTGCAGATGGCAGTAGTGGTGTAATTGTGAATTGTGTAATTGTAAGAGCGAGTGTGGAATAAAATTCGCTATATCCAAGACGGCGTGAAGTTATTTGTCGCTTGTCACATACCCATCACGTGACAATATTGTCGCGATTTAAGGGTGAATATAGATGGAGTATGGAGTGGATATTAGTTTTATCGACCACTTGTACACAACACTCTGTACTACAAGCAATTACAACGCTATCGCTTATCTGCACACGTTCAAATCACTAGCACACGCTAAGTCTTCTCAGTCTGCTTTCACTAGTCGCATTCTGGCAACGGATTTTAACACAGTAACTATAAATCTCACTGTAACTACAGCACACATGAAGTCTTCTTATCATAGCCACGCTCTTGCAACAATCTCTTTTCTTCATAATTGAATCGCCAACCCTCAACTAAACTGGATCCCCATCTCTTCTGATTCTACCTTGAAGAGCTCAACTGAAATGCATTAAGTTTAAATTAGACTTAAAGTCACATTGCGACTGACAGTCATAAGTCTTCGTGTCGAGCCCCATCTGGGATTAATGTTTGACAGTTAGGTCTTGTTTTTCTGGGGGGCCGTCTCTGACGAGATGACGGGTCTGTCCTTTGTATATGCTGCTGGCACTTGCCGGCGCAGTCTTTCTCGGGTCCTAGTCCCTAGGGACTCGCGACCATATTTTATTATCTCAAATCTGAGGCTTCCCTTCTCGTCGTCTCCTACGATTCGCGGGGTCACGGTGGAGTTATTCAACACCGCCTCCACACGGGGATTGCCAAAGTTATTTTCATTACCATCACTTTGCACGGACCGAATAGAAAACACCGTTTACAACAATAACTGAATTGTTCTACAGGTGTGTTTACCTATCCGTTGCTTAGAAATGTGTTGCATAATCATTCTATTGTTGCGTACGTGTATGTTGCTTGCGTTACCTAGCAACGGCTGTTGTTTACAGAATTATCGCTTAGCAACGGTTCTACACGCCACAATTTATATGTATGCTCATGTTATTCATTCTTGAATGGACCAAATTGATGCTCTGAGGAGGGTATTCATGGCTTCAATGTAGACTGATGCCCCTTGTAAGAACTACTTTGAAACTGGAATTAAAGAGAAGTGTCGCCCCGTTTGTAACGATCTTCAAGGAGCAGCTCTGATTCATTAATTAGGCCGAGATTCTTGAAAGGACTAATACCGTCGCAACTGTGTTGCAAGCAAATGCTGAAATGGTTCTCAGGTTCCAAGTTGCTGTAACGTGTTCCTTATCCAGCCTTCCCGATTTAAAATTTGTCACATATAACACTTGCTCTGGGGGCCCCATATTACTTCTACAAACTACGCCGCTCATTTCAACTTAAACTCGAAATTCCGCTGTCCTCGCTGACGAGTGTTCATAAGACTTACAACATAAAGTGAATCAACAGATCTGTTCATGAACACCCAAGCTACTGAACATTGCTTAGGTCCTGGGTAACTTTAGTGCTGGAAGATGATGAATCCGAGAGTTTACTTTGTATATTCCTACAATTTCCCTCTCTCTCTTCGTCTGGCCATTGTACACACAGCAACTAAACCTGAAACATCAACAGGTTCGGATTTCATAAGCACCAGTGACTGAACCACTCATTCTCAGAATTTTATGAAACCCGAATGTTCATTACTGTGTCCACATATTCGCTTAGTGGGGGGTGGAGTTCAATTGGGTCCACTCGGCACGGCGGCCACTGATTGGCCTATTGTAGCCTGCCCCGGGTGATTAGGATGATGGAGAATTTGGTAGAATTTGGCAGGGTAAACCGAAGCACTCGGAGAAAACCCGCTCCAGCGCTCACTTTGTCCACCACAAATCCCACTTGAGCAGACACGGGATCGAACCCGGGCCGCCGTGGTGGGGAGCCAGCGACTAACCGCTGGAGCTATGGCGCGGCCTCTACAGTGTCTACAAAAGGGCATAAGACAGTTGAATCTAGTCTACACCCCAATCTATTTCCTTTATATTCATTTAAATATTCTTCTATCTAAGTCTATATCTTCCTAGTAGTCTCGTTCCTTCAGGTTCTCTTACCAGAACTTTGTGTACACTTCTGTTTTCTCTCGTTGTCTTTCAGTTTCTGTCTTGTATTTGGGACGTTTTCGTTCCGAATCTCAGCCGGAACATAGTTTTACTCAGTATTCCAAAGTCATATCCGTATATTACTTTAAAGTAAGCCATTAATATTCACTTCCACATCCCTTCCAATTTATCGTTATTAGTCATCGTACCCATAGATGCTATATATTCTGAGCTACTGAATGCGTTAGTAAATAATCCACAAACAATACATCATGTGTTTTAACTGGATCTATTATCTATCCAGAGAAGTTTGAATGACTAATACAGCAATTTCTTATTCATCAGTGACTCTTACAGCCACTTATTGGGCCCTAGCCTCTTCTTCAGTTTTGTAATCTTTCTTACACAGCCGATAGGACTCCTTGAACGAGTGATCAGCCTATCGCAAAGCCACTACCAACACACAGGACAAGAAAAAAACAGAATAAACGCACACAGCCATCCATGTTTTGAGTGACATTCTAACCCACGCTCCCAGCGTTGGAGCCATCGAAGACATTTCATGCCTTAAACCGCATTGCCACCGTGGTCGGCCAATGTAATAATATTAATGGTAAATTCGTGATAATGATGTATTACTTTTTATTATTCTTAGTGGGGTGAGACTGAGTCCACTTGTTACTGCGGTCACTACTGGCCTATTGTACCAGCCACGGATGTAGATGATGAGTGTGGAGCAGTCGGTGGAATGATAATTGGCAGGGGAAATCGAAGTATTCGGAGAAAACCTACCCCAGTGCCACTTTGTCCATCACAAATCCCACACGACTTGACGGACTGGAAATTGGGCCGCCGCGGTGGGAAGTCAGCGACGCTCTGGCACGGCAGATAATGGTGTATAATGGAGGTTATAATACCAAGGATCGAGTGGACAATCTTCTATTTCGTATTCTGGAGGTCTGGAGTTCAAATATGAACCCAGAGACCATATGCTACGCATTATATGACATTTTATCCTGATATATTGGGTTTTTGGACTTTATCCATCGTCCTGGTTTTTAAGATAACAAATAAAAACACGATGTTTCGGAAACTGGATCTGTTTCCGTCCTCAGGTGAAGGAAAACACCTATTCTGTTTGGTCCGTTAGAAAGAGCTAGCCTCAATCACTGAGTCCAGTGATTGAGGCTAGCTCTTTCTAACGGAAACAGATCCAGTTTCCGAAACATCGTGTTTTTATTTGTTATCTTAAAAACCAGGACGATGGATAAAGTCCAAAAACCCAATATATCAGTGTGTTATACACCACCGTCAGAATCCTATAGTAACTACATTTTTATCCTGTTCTTCGATTCGCGAAAGTGCAGCACCGTAGGCGTTCCTTCCCCCTGAATGGGTTTGAGTAACGTTAACTCTCTAGATCCATGTTCTGGAAGTATTCATTTCTAATTCCGGTCAGAATATCGACTATCCTGACTANAAAGAACAAGATCGAGGACATATAATATATATTGTTTGCACTTGGGACGGAGTTTGTATCATTTATCGACTATCTTGACTAAATTTTTCGTGGTTTTCTCCTATCCCTCCACACAAATTCCTTGACAGACTCTCCCCAAATCCTTTATAATTAATTATTCATTAGTCACCTACTAATTCCACGCTGTGTAGACTAGAAAACGTCGTAGAATGGACCGTAAGAATGCCTATCTTCATTTCCTATAAAATTTATTTTCCATCGATTATTCTACCACTCGACGCTGTATAGTAATGAGCTACTAACAGCATAGTTAAATAAACAATAATTAAGTAAGTAAATAATAAAATTTAAAATGAATTCCGTGTTATTTATACTACTCTACAGTGTCCCTGTCGTCTTATCTAGGCTGTGTAGAGCAGCCACCTGCTAATCCAGTGCCTGCTCTAATGTAAGATACTGTATTACATACATGCTGAAAGCGCTATAGAATTACTTTACGTAAGCACATGCCACTGTAACTTAGACACATCTCAGGAGGGAGATTCTCGCAGCTCTCAAATATAGAGGACTGTCTTCAGGGTTGTAAGAGTGTGGAGTTTCGGACTAACATGTTGCTTCCATCTTCACTTTCGAAAAGTGAAGTGAAGTGAAGTAAATCACTGGTAAATGATTGGGAATACAGCTTCCTAAAAGATCCAAGTGAATAGATAACCTCATATCTCCCGAAATTTGTGTTGAATTTTACAATCTTAAATGAAGGACAAGCCCATGAAGTTAATAAAGTTCATCAGTTCTACGGACGAAATTACGTCATACCTTACGTAGGCAACCTTATCGGAAAAGTATTCCTTTGTGAGTGTGCGTGATATACCCACCGGCGTATGAATACGCGAATATATCGAAAATATAATTTAGGAACTTTATAATGATGACGTAATGGTCCACGTGTGTAGAAACAGGTGACGTTCACTCGTTCCCATAGTAGATGGAGAATATCACTGAATGAAATACGCCATCGTCAAAATCCTTTAGAATTGACGTTCGTCGTGTTTTGCATTTCAACGAACGATTCACCAAGATATGGAGTAACGAAATATTTCTAAGCTATATTTAGAAACTCGAGAAAATATGAACTTTTGAATTTTATTTTATACGTGGTATTAGGAGATATCACCGCCACTACAGAAAATAATATAACATATCTATATAATATTTGTCATAGTACCAGGAGAGACTGGAATGAATAAAGAAAGTTCCTCAATCGACTCGTTTTGAATGAAAAATTTTCAGAGTATAAATGAATGAAAGGCGTGAGGAAGTAGAAAACAAAATTCTATTCAAGACAAGAAGCGTTCGTTCAAATATTTACACTATTCTTTCGAGTTTCAGCAGTTCATTTAACTGTCAACTTAGCCAATGTAATACTAAATACAATGCGGAAGAAAGAAACTATATTGATTTAATTTCGGAAATTTTGTATCCCAACGTTATATTGTATTTTATTAATGAATGAACATTAGTAGCTCTGTCAGCACAGTTATTGTATATCATGAAAAGTTAAACAGTTCCGTCTAGTGTGACTAGTAAAGATTTTCTTATTTCAATTATCTATGCTCTTACATGTTTCGATCTTCAGAGACCATCATCAGAGGGACACCTTTACATCAATACAGTTAGAAGCCACTAGCTAACGTATATACTCTTTGGTGTGTATTGTCTGTACGTAAGTTCTTGAACCTTCTCTTTATTTTCAATCAGTTATTTCATTGAAAAATTCTATCTTCTGGGATATAACGCCATATATTCCTCTGAAAATTAACCAACGTTTCGGCGGAACATGTCGCCTCCATTTTCAGGGTAAAAGAATAAGCTAAGCAAGAAACTAGGGTAACAGCAGGTGGCAATAAAATCCATAGAATTTTCAGTCTATTAACTAACCCCACTGAGCTGAGAAGCCGCCAGTCGCTCAGCCATCAAGAATTTCCCAGCATTTTATGGAACCCAAAGGTTCATTATTTTGTTCACAAAAGCTTTCCACTGGTCCCTATCCTGATCCTGATGGATCCAGTCCAGACCATCCCATTCTGTTTCTGTAAGATCTATTTTATACTATTCTCTCACCTAAGTCTAGTTCTTCTTTCTGGCTTTCCCACCGAGTTTCTATATTCAATCACATTCTCTTCCATGCGTGCTACATGCCGTGATTATCTCATCCTCCTTGATTTGATCATTCTAATTATATTTGGATATGAATACAAGTTATGAATCTCCTCATTATGCAATTTTATCCATCTTCCTATTAAGATGAAAACGATTGTGACCATTTCATATTAACACAATTGTTTGTTTCTGGATATTATCCATTATTCGGAGACTGTATTCTCTCGTCGTCTTCATGTAAAAACCTCTTATTCGGCTCAGTCGATACGTTGTGTTCTGTTTATATATCCCGCCTTGTGTTGTTGCTGGGGTCCGGAGATAGAGACTAGCTCAATCGATTGGACCCAACTGAGTAGGTTTCTACCTGAAGACGGAGAGAGAATACAATTTCCAAGACGTATGTTTTAAGCAAAACAGGATGATGGATAACTTACAGAGCGTAATAAATGTATTCTTATTAATCATTTGGTGAATTATTCTCTTTAATCATTTTCTGCATCAACCTGAGTTTATTCACATTTATTTTACTAGAGTTTTATAGAGTTCCTTGCTTCGAATCTAATTTTTCTTTTTATTTGAATTCTTCATCGTGGTTTGTGCACGTGTTACCCTGCATGCATGGTCTCATATGTATTAGCTAATTCAATCTCGTATATTGACTTCTTTTCCTGTTTTATACCGCAAAGCTGTAAATTTTGATATGAATCTTATCAATATTCTAGAATCGCTGCTGAAGTCCTTTTATTTCGTTGTGCGACATTGCTGTATCAGTTTATATTACATCTGTATTATTTAATATATGAAGGTACTTCTGACTTTAGAACTTATACGATTTAATGATGTGTTCCATCTCTATCTTTTCCTTCCTGTATAAAATGGAATTGTGAGGGAGGTGGGGGGAGAAGGTTTAATGGAGCGCGAGGCAGGAGTATTTCCGTCTGGGAAGAATAAGCTACCTTCTGAATTTACGCTGCTCTCAAGAAATATTGCCACGAGACGATTGCAGTTTTTAGTGTGCTTATAAAATGTTCGTCTGTCTCTTCATATACGCTGTTCTCATGGTTTAAAGACTATTGCTGTCAAAGGGATCAGATCCTAAGCCATATTTTATTTGAAGATCACTGCCTTCTGAGATGTGACGCCGTGTAGTTCCGTACATAGTTACGAAATTTTTTTATCTTTTTTTTGAGGAATACAATATCTTCATCTTCAGGATATGACGTTAATCCACACAAGCATAGACGGCCAGACGGTCAAGGACGCAGGATAGGAATATAAGATTTCCATGACGCGCATCCGTTCCGGGATGTGAAGCTGACCACTCACCTTCATCTAGTGCCGAAATTAAGAATGTTGGGGCTGTACCTCCACTTCCCCATACGTTTTCTTACATGGTACTTAATGAATTAAGCACGGGAACAGCTTTACTTTTACCCATTCATCCTTTCCACAGTTCCGGTTCTACATTCTTCATATCACAGATTGTTTCCTTCCCGCGCGTCTAAATCTTCTGCCTTGAAGATGGAGAAAGTAGATTCCTCCGAAACATTGATAAAGGCACTTTCCAATTAATCTTCATTATAAGCCGTGCAGTTTTCACAGCGATGATTGTTCACTGTGTGGTCTTCTCCGTTGAGTCACCGTGTAACATTTCGGAAGAATATGTTGCTTCCATTTTCAGGGTGGAGATGCCGTTAGATCATAGTAGTATAAATCAAGCCGTAAGGAAGGTAGGCATATCAACGGGCGGAACAGACGCGGCCCTGTCCAATAAAAACGGTGGACAGGACGTGTGAGAGGAAGACCTTTTCAGGGCCAAAGAAGTTATCGACACACGAAAAAACTGGCCTTGTTATTCAGTACCTTATTATTAGAGGGACAGCGGCCCTTTTAAAGACTTGTAGTGTTGTCGTGACGGTAGATAAATGGAGTTTTGAAAAAACAACCACACTGCTGGTCCACCAGGGGTGGGAGGGAGAAGAGGGGAAACACTTGCCCGTGGTATCCCCTCACAAGGCACCAACCGAGATGACAAGGCGGTGAGGCTTTCTCGGTTACCGTCACGGCCGTCTGATCAACTCATCTGACTTCATTTGTCGTAATTTTCCTCAGCCAGGCGATGCAAATTCCAAAATAGAACCTAAAACTAGGTTAACACCGCTATCTTCCACATCCTTACCAATCCATTCTTCAATAAACATCGCTCGAAGCCATGTAGTCGTGATGAACTGACACACATCCTTGTATATAAGCTTCATCGGTGGCGTCACGCGGTTTCAGGTTACCGTAAGAACCAATTGTCTAGCGTTAACGAATAAGTTACTTAGTAAACTACGAGTGAGTGTACAGTCTTTCATTTGAGTGTGTCGTGTCTATTCTGTGGGACTATCTTCACTGTTTACATCCTCTTATTATCATGATTGACGGCATTTGGCCGTCAACAGAACAATAAATAAAACTAGATACATATTTAATGAGACCACCTGAGGATTGTCCTATGTAGCAACTATCAAATAAAATTCGATTGGTTTGTTTTTATTTATTGTTGTACTGACGGCTAAATACCATTAATATTCTGTGGGTGTTCATAATATATTTGTTGTTATGTGAATTATAGTATTCTGTATAAAGAAGATGGTTTATGATTGACTATTTATGCTTGTTATTCATGGGATGTGGGGTTAAACGTCGGCATAAACGTAACATGTTAACTTGTAGGACTGGAAATATGATCGGGGGAAAGCAGGGTAGGCTGATATAGTTGGAAAGTTTATAACGTATAACAGATGATGAGGCTTCGTTGAAATCTCAGCGGGTGTCACACTTGTGAATAAACAAATAAGATTATACGGTGTAACAAAAAGTAGACCACAATCTATATGCCCTTCACGTCCTGCTGAAACCAATATCGAAGTTTTAGCCTTGGAATGCAGATATGTTTCCAGATAAAGGGCGAAAGAAGGGGCAGGATTAGGATGACGTAGAAAGGAGACTGGATTGATGAGGGAGATCAAAGTCAGTTAAGAAGGACATTGCAGGTCCTGGATGAGACGTGTAACTCATAAGCGCCGCAGGAAGACGGATGGTGTCTTCATTATCTCTTCCTTCTAGTCTTCTCGTGTCGGGAAAAGTTATCCTGTGAAATCTCAAGAATAATGAAAGAATATTTCACTTTTAATATATGAGACCCGCTTCATAAAAATGCATGATATATAAGAAAATATGTTCGGGAACTGCCATATAAAATGTAAGGGAAGGTAGTCCAAATTACGATACTATAAAGAAAGATACAAATGGAAAATTATTGTGTGTGCTTCCCAAGCATATAGAACCTGTACCATGTCGGTAGTAGAGAATATATTAATTCTGTTGTTTTTCACAGAAAATTGTGACATGACGCCTGAAAGCCGGATTAGTCTATTGCTAGACAACGCTTCGGTAAACATATTCTCGAGGTTACTCAGTTAACAGTGGGACCTCCGTTGCTTAGTAGCAGGTAGCTACGTTTCGTAGCAACTGACAAAACACAAATAATAACAGAACGACAACTAACTGTTCGAGGTGGTGATCACTATTCGGTTCTCCCGAAGTTATGAAGGGAGGACACGTGATAATGCTCAGCAGAATTCATCGGGAGAGGTTCACATTTATCGTTCTTCACAGTGGAAGAGAAGACCCTCTTAGGCCAGTAAGGAGTGGAGCGAGTCTTAGGCAGCCATTGGTGGTGGACTGTTATGATTGATTGAAATTGTAAAGAAGTGACAATAAATCCCATCATTCTATCCAGAAGCCATTATTATTAGTCATCGAACCCCTCAGACGTGATAATATATTTCATTTTAATAAAGTCGAGGAACCTATAATGAAACTTACCAAGGAAACGAATAAGAATATAGTACTCTGTGAGACTATTACAGTCATTAGTTACGTAAGATCAGTATCCACTTCAGTATATACCGTTAATATTGACTTTGAATTTATGAGGCGTATGACTAATTCATCTCGCTCACTTGACGTACAGAGTTATAGAGAACAGTCACCGACCAGGATGGCGTACCAGCAATGTTTTACAATGGTATTCACAAGGGTTTTTGAGACGAATCTCAGCCGCAATACCTATTACACTGACTACATTCTATCTCTGTTTTCCTCAGTAACTGCAGGCAAATTTCAATATAATACTTCCACTCAGATGACTTCCGCTTCCTTCCGAAACCTGTCTACGTCACCAGTCACCTGCTGTTATTCGAAGCCGTGAAGTCTGGCTATATACTTACTTACTTACTTGTGTAGCTGAGCCCTTCTGAGGAGAAATCAAGTCTGAAGCTACCCAAGAATTTCCCAGCATTTTAGGGTTCCCGAAGGTCTATTGCCGTGTTCACAAGGGCCCTCCACTGGTCCCTATCCTGTGCCAGATCAAACCAATCCATCCCATCCCATCATATCTCTCTAAGATCAATTTTAATATTGTCCACCCACCTACACCTTGGTCTTCCCAGTGGTCTCTTTCCTTCTGGCTTTCCCACCAATATCCTATACGCATTCCTCTTGTTCCCCATTCGTGCTGGCTATATACAGCATCATAAAATAAACCACAAACCCTTCATCGCTTTATATCACGGCCCGTAAACCTGCATGAATCGTCCGTCTCACCCGAATTCACAACGCATTGAATATTTGTGCTGTGCGGCTTATTTGACCTGGCCGTTCTCTGAAGAATGCACAGTAGATTTGAGTATTTATGGTTTGTAACAGAGCCTCATTTCGTCACCCTCCCTCCCTCAGTGCAGCCGCCCCCTGCTTTCCCCTTCTTTACGTCACGATTCCCCTCATGCGCAGACCGAGAGACCAGGATAACAACTCCGCCCTATATTGCCTTCACTACACAAAACCCGAATAACAGAACGATGTTCTTCTCCGGTGCAAGTCTCAAGTGGGGCAGCCATCTTGTACTGGTGCTGTGACGGTGTTCATGCATCTGCACTATGCTGCAACCTACAGGCCATTCTGCACGCTGTTTGTAGCACGCTTACCAACTTACAGGATAATGGCGCGAAATTTCGATTTTTTATTACAAATTTAAGGTTTTCGTTTGACTCACCCTCGTACTACACCATGCAGTACAAGCCACATTCGTCAGTTATGTGGATCTGAATACAAGGGATATAATTCGCACATGCACATTGGTGTCGCAGTCCTTCTGAGATTTATAAGAGCCGTGAATTCTCATGTAGCTCATCCAATGACCTCGGGCATTTCGGGATACACAACGCTTTCCAGATGTCTCAGAAGGAAACAAATGTAGTGGAGATGAAGCTAACACATATCTAGTCCTTCCTGTTCGTCTTACTTGAAATGTTAATGGTGGTTGAATCAGTGAAATCGTAAATGAGAACATAAAGTTGCGGCTGAATGCAATGTTATGGCTTTGCGATGAGCTGACATGTAATTATGGCGGTAGGATCAGGTTGTCTGAAGAGCTCGAGGAACAAAACAGGTACAGTCAGTATAGCAAGGATATACGTAATGCCCGCGCCATAGCTCAAGCGGTTAGTCGCTGGCTTGCCATGGCGGCGGCCCGGGTTCTATCCGGGTCTGGTCAAGTGGGATTTGTGGTGGACAAAGTGGTGATGGGGCGGTTTTCTCCGAGTACTTCGGTCTCCCCTGCCAATCTTCATTCCACCAAATTCTCCATCGTCATAATCACCCGGGGCAGGCTACAATAGGCCAATCAGTGGCCGCCGTGCCGAGTGGACCCTGTTGGACTCCACCCTCCCCCCCACTAAGCAAATTAAAAGCAAATTAATTGAAATGAAATGCGTAGAATAAGAGAATTACGTTTCTATCGAATCTTGGAGTCATAGTTCTAAATTTAAGACATCTTTATTAGATGAATATTAGAATGTACATTCTTTCCTACTACACATAATTTCATAACGGTTGGTTTAAAATCCGCAATTCCCAATTTTGAGGCTCCATACTTCACAGATGGGAATTCATTTACTCTCCATGGAAATTATTATACATATGAAGTAAACATTACGTCATAGTTATGAATCTCTCCGGGGATTTAGTCTGATGGCTTTGTTTGTTGTACAGACATTAAAATTATTAAATATAAGTCACTGCAATAGTTACATTTGTACCATTGTAGAACAATGAATTCCTCCTCCTTTTCCTTTGAATTTCGTAGGTAACGGTAAATTGTTCCTGTGCTTAACTAATTAAGCACCACGCCATGAAGACGTATGGGGGAGTGGATGTATAGATCCATGTTTACTTGAACTCGGTATTAGTTCGAAGTGAGTATTCAGCGTCACGCCACGGCCGCTTTACTCACAGGGGAAAATCCCTCCGTAGACATTGGATAGGAGGTTGGATGGGCCGCACAGCCGGGCTGGGTGACGTGGAGAAGAGAGAATTCTTGACCCTACCGGGACTCGAACTCCGACCCCTCCTCCGTCCAGCCCGTAGCCAGTCGCTATACCGACTGCGCTAATCCAGTTCAATTTAATTTCATGGAGAGAGCTGAAATTTGTTACCCAAATTGAAATCCACGTACTTTTTAAGCACGTTTTCAACATTTATGATCATGAATCATTTCCTTTAATTTTTTGGAGGGGTTATCTTGCGGGTCTGTCATTATGCAAAGTATGTAACGTCTAATGGTAGGATTGACGAATGTTATATTAGAAAGGATTCGGAAGGAAGCGATTATCTCCTACTCGGGATATTATCCCGTCATTTGCCTTGTGGGACTGAGCAAAACCACGACGAACGTCAATCAGGATAGTCGGCGCGCTAACCGAGATTCGAACCGAGCACTTCCCGAATATAAATCAAGAACGTTAAGACTGCAACTCTAAAGACATATATAGTGTGACATGTTGACCCCTACCTCCCCAGCTGCACGTAGCGGTAACGTAGCGCTCGCGTAATAGGCGAGTAATCACCCCGCATCCTGGTAGCTATGCAACGCGCAACGCGCGGTGACGTCACGAGCGGAGCCGAAGTGAGCCGAGCGGAGCCGACGTTAGCCGAGTCCCCGCAACCTTGAAGCTATGCAAAGTGAGTCAACAGCGGTGACGTCACCGAGGGATATCGCGGTTGCTAGGCAGCAGTCAACAACTCCGGACAGCGTGGCTAGCAACACGGCACCAGACGACAATTGTCCGACCGAGGCTACATAAGAAGCAGCGAAGGCTATTCACAGTTAGTCCTGGAGCTACCGCCGAGTGAGTCCTCGAGCTACCTCCGAGTTAGTTCCGAGTTAGCCAGCAACTAGTCAGTTGTATTCTGGCATTTGGAGTGTAATATTTGTGATACTGCAGATAGCAGTAATCGTAAATCTGTAATTTGGGTGATTGTAAGTGAGAATGTGAAATAAAATTCGCTATAGCGAATACGGCGTGAAGTTATATGTCGCGATATACACCCAATACGCGACAATATATATACACACATATATATTAAATGAAATTGGCATGTAAATATGAATAAGAACAATGATTTTACATGCACCACTTGCTTTAACATACTAAAATTCTTCAGTCTACCCACAGAATGTATTTATGTGTTCCGTATGATTCTCACAATAAACAGCGATTATTTCCCTAAACAGAATTAACCGGTTGGGCTTTGTAACGGAGAAATGATGTGTTTCATGTGAGGTACGAATTGAATTTTTATATAAAAATTAATAAAAGGTCTTCGGCCTTTTAAGGGTTAAATTCATTAACTCTGTTACATTAATTAAATTGACTTGACTAAAAAGATAAATGTTGACATAAAATTGCGTTGCCCTTCGCTAATAGGCTGCTAGATATTGCATAGAATATATGCAGTGGTGAGCATGAATTGGGACATGAAAATTAATACCGATGACTATAGTATGTGAAGTGTTCTCCAGCACTCCATAAGGAACCGGATGGGTATCGCGGTATATCCAATTTTATAATACAACACCGGGCATGTTAGTTTGTAGGTAAAAAGGTGAAGCTCTCCCTGGAACAGGCCGTGGAGACCCATAGGGTTTTGTGATGTTGAGGTTCCCACATTTGCTAGACAGTCGGCTCACAAATGGCGGTGAGATTGTCAGCCTTACGTGCTGGCCGCCCTTTACCCTCAAGAAGAATCCTGGTACTTATTTCTGTTAGAGGCTGAGTCGACCCCAGGAATCAATATTTGAAATCGGGAGATTCTTTTTTCGAATCTCGGCCAGGACATCGACTATCCCGAAATTTTTCGTGGTTCTCAGTCCTTCCAGGCTAATACCTGAAGTTAGGCCACGACCGCTTCCTTCCACATCCTTTCCATTTTGTCGTCTATCAGTATCCCTTCTGAGGCTATAGGCTATAGAGTGTAGCTGCTAACAGAGTCGTATGGTAACTCCCTCCAAAATGATTGAAATGTCCTCAAAATAGAACATAAATTTTATACGAAGAAGGTTTTCTCCGGGTACGAAACGCTTTTACTACTCTCGAGGTTTCCTTGAAGTTCTGTTGACGGTGACATTCTCTCAGAGATAAGCATCTTTCACTGTGATGCAAGTGGAAACGGTTTGATATAGATTTCCTTTTTATAACATTTATTCTCTTGTTCTTTTTCCTTCTATTGGCCGTTAATTTACTGCTTTTCGAAACTTTACAATTTTCTGCTTTGCTAATTTTAGAAGTTCTGCATTCATTTCTTTCCGAAGAGGTTGCAAGGGCTTCTCTACAAAATTTATATTATCCGTAGTTTAGCTTTTTCTCTACAGTCATTGGCTGTAACTTGTGTTTGTTTTTGTGGTGATTGCCTATAATTTCAATTCAATTTTGAGGGCGTATAATTTATCTTAGTTCCTATGGTGGTTGTAATGTATCTTACTTTCTATGGTCAGTGCCTATAATTCATCTTAGTTTCTATGGTGATTTCCTGTAATTTATCTTTGCTTCTGTAATAAATGGGACCTGTAAGTAATATTTGTTTTTATGATGATTTTCCATAATTTATCTTCAGTTCCATACTGATCTCGTGTGATTTATCTTTGCTTCTATTGTGATTGATTGTAATTTATTTTGGTTCTCCAATAAATACTTGTAAGTAATTTTTGTTTTTATAGTAATATCCTGTAATTTATCTTTAATTCAGTACTGATTTCATATAATTTACCTTTGCATCTATTACGATTGAATGTCATTTAATTTGGTTTTGTGATAAATACCTGTAAGTAATTTTTTGTAGCGATTTCCTGTAATTTGTCTTTAAATTACATACTGATTTCATGTAATTCATCTTAGTTTCTATATTTTTTGCCTATAAATGTGTAATTTATAATATATTAATTATTTAGGATTTGAGGTTCTCAAAGCGATGGTTATGAAATTTCCATCTTCAGGGATATAACTCCGTGTAGTCCGTTTGAAAATCAATTTGCTTCGGTTGTGGTTTCCGGAGATAGGAACTAGCTCTATCAATTGGGCACATCTGAGTTGTCTTTACCCTGAAGAGGGAGACAGTCCAGTCTCCAAAACGTTTTAATTACATAACAGGACGATGGATAATGTCCAAAATCTCATTAATTTTATTAATATACTTTCACGCATTTATGGTCGTGACTAATAATAACGGGACCTGAATTGGATGATTGGATTATTAACCCCTTCTTTTACAGTCTCTCTTAATCACAATCAATCATAGCGCTATCGATAATCTACCCACTTCACAAGTCACTAGGACAAGCTAAGTTTTCCTCGTCTTCACTAGTCGTATCCTGGCATCGGATTTTATCTCTTTGTAACTACAAAAAAACATAAAGTCTCCTTTTCGTAGGCTGACTCCATTGTACGCCTTCAATTGGCATTCTGTACTTTCGCAACTACTGCCAGCTTCGACTCTCTTATATCCAATTTGCAGGGACCTCGCGGAAAACCTAGTATCTCAATTCATAGGCGCTGTTCACCGATCCGTTGCCTAGAAATTGACGTTCCAATGTTCCACGGTACGCTTCTGTGGGAAGGTGTTTAGTGACCCATTGCCTAGCAATGGGCATGCCGAGGACCACATTGAAAACAGTTCTTGCAGTTCCTTTTCTATTGCTGCCTGCGAGTATTTCGGCGTTGCCTATAAATGTGTCTGCAGGTCACAATGCCATCGTCACAAATTTTTAGACCTTATTTGATGTTGCCTGCTTGGTTTAACCATCGACCGTGAGGATGGAACTGTCATGTTCCTTCAAAATGTCCACAAAACTTGCCAGTCTGTATAGCGTCACATCCTTCACAGTCACAGCTGTGAGAAACTTAAATCCAGTTTTCTTTGTTCTACATGATTTAGTTCTTTCCTGCCTCCCAATTAGTTGCCCTGTAGAATGACTACGTAGAAAGGGGGACATTAAGTCAGGCTACTTGATCGGGCTTAGTTTCTGCAATTCATAAATTTCTAAAAGTGAGTAAAACTTTAAATGCAAAAACACTGTAGTAGCCCCTGTCGTGAGCGTTGTAGCTTAATTACATTCTAGCTTAGTTCCAGTTTCTTTACGGTCGTTTTTGCATTCGCATAAAATTATGGATCTCGCTCTTTTTATATTGTCCTTTTCTTACTAGTCTAGTTTACTTTCTTACGGAAGCAAAACAGGCCTCGTGATATAACCATATCCAAATGACTGGTTCGGCTGTAACGCTCTAGATATTTTCGGTTCGAATCTCGGCTATTTTGCGGGCTGTACTGCTTAAGGATTTTAATAGTTCCCTCCAGTTTCTCAAGGAAGTGCCTGAACAGTACCTCGATAAGACCGCGACAGCTTCTTTCCAGATCTTCCTATTTCCTCATTCATCTGTCATTCTACAATTCGACAATATACAGAGTGTCCAAGGAGGAAAGGTCAATATTCTGGGAGGTCACAGGATCGGTCATTCTAAGCAAAAATATATGTACATGTGTCCTGTTCCGAACGGTTTCCGAGACAGAGCTCTTTCACTGTACAGTACACTGTACACCCTACAGACGAGCAACACCCCATGCCCTAACACGAGTTGCAAAGTGCATTGATGTTGAAGGTGGAATTTTCGAAAATGTATTATACTATGTAAACTGTACCAATTTTGTCACCTGAACAATAAATACCGGTATTAGAAACAGAACGTAATATCTCTTTCTTATTAACAATTTTGGAACGGTGCAGTGAAATAGCTTTATCTCGGAAACCGTTCGGAATAGAGCACATGTACTTTTATGTTTAGAATGAGCGATGGACCTGCAAGAACATTGACCTTTCCTCCTGGGACACCCTGACAGCTCCGTAAAAGGAAGTATCTAGAAAGAGCCGTCAGTTTATGTTTTCCAAATTTAAGAGTTACATATCTAGTGGTTGCCTAGGAAATTTCTCTTAATTTTATAAAATTAACAATCTAAGTAGTTCGATGGATCTGAGTCCTTCTTGAGAAGCCTCGAGTCGCTCAGCTACTTAAGAATTTCACAACATTTTACAGAACCCAAAGTTACACTACCGTGTCGCCAGAGCACTCCACAGATCTCTATCCCGAGACAGATTAATCCAATCCACACCACCCCATCCTATTTCTCTAAGATCCGTCCTAATATTATCTTCCCACGCACGTCTAGGTATTTCTTGTGATCTCTTTCTTTCTGGTTTTCCTCTTCCATCCATGTACGCTACATGTCCTGCCCATCCCATTCTACTTGTATCTGGCGATGAGTACAAGACATGGAACTTCTCATTATGAAATTTCTTCAGAATCCTTTTATTTCGTCCTTTCTCGGTATAAATATTCTCCTCAGGACCATCTTGTCAAGTAGCTTCGATCTATTTTTTTTCCATTGATGTCAGAGACCAAGTTTTAACACCCATACAAAACCATATGCAAAATTATAATTTTGTATTTTTAACTTTGATATCTTTTATACACCAGACGAAAAAAAACAAAAGGTTCTGAAATGAATGCTAGAAAGGATCACCCGAAATTAATCTGCTCTTAATTTCTTCATGAATAAAATTTACAAAATTAACATTGGAGAAATGTGGCCTACAGCGTCCCCTTTAATAATACAACCAAAGAGAATAATCTTAAAGATTAACGTTCGTCTACTTCATGAGTGTTGTATGGCAATGGAACTATCATGAGCCAAGTAATTCATCTTGAGCTGCAAATTCAAGGCAAAGAAGAAGACGCGACCAGGTGACATATTTCACTTAACGTATCAGAGGTTCGCAGTATGTTTTTTGATGCCTGTCGTTTTTTAAGTATGTCGATTTTATCATAAAGTAAACCATAATAAATTGTAAGGTAACAAAGAGAAAATTGTAGGCCACAAAGAAGGCTCGGTGCCTCACTGACAATGACGAATTAGTCGCTGCCTCATTAGCCGCCATGTTTATCTTTTAAACTGCGAACAAACTACCTTTAGTATCTTATCGTGTTTTTACGGAATTGAATGCAGTGACGTGGTACAGAAGGCACTCTACAGGTCGGTCGGGACATTACTGTCTAAGTGAGGAGCAAATGAACCTATCGATCGTATAATTATGTACAGTAGCATGTACACATTTGATGTAAATTTATTTTGGAATAATATAAATACCATAAAGAAAAACACACCGCATCTAATAGACAATAGTAAGGAGATTGGTCTAGAAGTAAACACAGAGAAAACTAAGTATATGTTGGTGTCTCATCACCAGAATGCAGGGCAAAATCATGACACAATGATAGCCAACAGAACGTTTGAGAAGTGTGACAAAGTTCAAATATTTATGAACAAAAAGAACAAATCAAAATTTGATTCGTGAGGAAATTAAAAGCAGATTGAATTCTGGTAATGCTTGCTGCCGTTCAGTTCAGAAATGTCTCACTCTGCACTTGTCGTCTAAGGAACATTGAGATCAATATGTACAGAATTGTAGTTCTTCCTTTGGTTTTGTATGAGCGTTGAAGTTTGTCACATTGCTGGACAGTATGCACCGAGCAGGTTTGAGAACAGGATATTAAGGAGAATATCTGGGCTTAAGAGGGATAAAATAATAGGAGCATGGAGAAAACCCGCATAATGGGGAGCTTCATAAACTTGTATTCTTCGCCAAATATAATTAGAATGATCAAGTCAAAGAGTATGAGATGGGCAGGACATGTAGCACGACTAGATCCGAAGAGGACTGCATATTAAGCAGAGGTAGATTAAGTAGAAGAAGCTGAAGGAAAGAGTTCACTAGAAAAACCTATAGTAGATGCTGTGAAAATTGGCTGCAGGTTTGTAGGGGGATTAGCGAGAAAAATTGTAAGATTTGAGGCTTTCACGGCGGTGACTATGAAGAAAGCAGTCTTCTGGGAAACACCACATATACACGGTGCCAAATCCCAGAAGACTGCTTTCTTCGCGAGAAAAATTGTTTGCAAATATATGTTTATTAGAGGAATAAATTTTGAAGAAATAATTTCAATTTCTTTGTATTAATATTTAGTATCTTAACGTCTTTTTTAAATTTTTATTGCTTGCCAGAGATCTGGGGAAGAAGCAATTGTATACCTTGCTCTCTCATTCGACCCTGGAGGCGCCCATGCGTTGTAGCATCCTGTGGTGTTACATTTCATGTATTAATACTCATATGTTCACCATTTGCTATACCCAACACACAAGCGACTCTATTCGATTGTGTAATTTTATTAATCGATAACAAGGCCGTCACTGTACACTGGTTACTAAGATTTTCTGCTTGTAGCAGACATCATCAGATGAGTACATTTGTTTTGTTTCGTGAGATAGTACATTGTGCTCTGTTAGTCGTTAAATTTTTAATAAAGTTAATATTTTTTTTAATTTTAAATTGTATTTAGTTGCGATTAATTTCGAATTAAAATTACGAATATAGTTAGTTTTCGTGTTGTCACTGGGCTAGCAGTTCAGCTGTGACGCAATGGTGTTCTGATGTTACTTATTGGTATTTTTTGTGTTTGTCGAAGTCCTTAGTTGGTTCTATGTTATTACTTAATATTGTTTGTTACTGGATGATAAGTATTAAGTAACTGACATAATATCATATTACTATTATAATGGCATAATATGCTGTTGTTTATCTCTGTACAGGAGCCGCCATGTTTGCTTTAACCGTCGGCAAATGTAGTCTTACACATTTTATGTCAAAGGATTGTGTGTGTCTGTGTATATGTACATAGTAGATTGGTAGAAACATGTAAAGTCTACTTCAATGCATATCAGATTCAATTAGAGGTGTATTATGGTAATAATTTTTTTCTCAAATTCCATAATGGAGTTTACTTTCTGCACCTTTTGTTTACTTCGTTCTACAGAAGATTAAAGGAAGTGGTTGTAAGCTCAGTACCCAAGTCAGACAAGTCCCATTATTTCACAGTCCTCACCCGTGTAGACTGGCTTTCAATGAATGTGTAATTGAACTCATGAAAACACTTGTTAGCTACATTCAATTCTTGTTACAGATGTGCGGATGCAAACGTAACTGCTTGTTAATGGCTTTACTCTAACGTAATCTCGTTTCTGTTATAGCCCTTGCTCCTTCTGGAATATACCCGTATTTGCTTGCAGCAAGAGAAGCTGAGAGCAGACATTTTGCTCCAAAGTTGTTAGTGAAATGGTAATGACAAAATGGATTGCTTGGAGACGTTTCACAGAAACCAAAGACTTGTTCGAGCTTACGTGAATTGAATAAAAATATTAAATACTAGGTTATATTTAATCTTTAACTCTTTGAAGCATTAAATTATCAAAATTTTATTAAATTGCAGTTCCTGCTTCTTGAAAAAAGAACATTACCTATGCTAATAGTACAGATTTCAGACCTGTGACACCGATCAGTTATGTAGAAATTCATCGACGTTTCGAGGTAACACACTACTTTCAACTACAGAAACTAAGAATAAACTAAGTAAATAAATAACGAGATCTGTCTTCTTGGATATAACGGCTTGTAGTGCGTTGGAAGTCAGACGACGTTTCAGAGGAACTTGTTGCCTCCATACTCAGTATCGAAGGAGAATCCAAGCAAGAACCAGCCTGAAAGCAGGTGGCAAGCTGCTAGCTACATGCCTTCACATTGGTTTCTCCGAAACGTCAGTTGAGTTTCAACCGACTACACAGAAAATAGAACTCTTCAGCTACTAAAGTTGAAATACTGCTGTACCAGGACCGATACTGCACGACCGTCATATCTCTGCAGTACACCGCAAGTTTTATTATCGAACAAGGAAATTTGCAATTGGATCATTGTCTTTGTGAGGAGGCTGCTTCGTTTAAAGCTTCGCTTGACGCATGGGGAAGGAAACCGAGACCGCAGGACGGAAGTAAATCTCTCTGTGGTCATCACTTATTGGGTGCTCACTTCATTGTGAGAGCCATTACTTCTGTCTTAATTGCACTGGCTGCCTCAGAATCCCACTCTGGGAAACACGCCGCAAGAGAACCGTTCTCACTCAGCCAACCCCCCCCCCCTCCTTCAACCTATGAAGCATGTACAGAACTACCAACTTATGGTTCTCAAGGTGGTGACTATGAAGTGTACAGCCTTCTGGGACGACGTTTTCGGAAACATGTCATTATCATGAAGAACTATTTCTTCTAGGATATAAGGCAAATGGAAAGCAAATGGAAAAACTACCACATTATCACTTTTCCTGCATAGTCTCTTTCCAAAAACAGAAGATCGCATTAAGTGGAGGAACTGTTTTGGAAGAGACTGTGGACCTGTCGTCTGGCAGATTACTGATGAATGAATGAATAAGACAATGCTGTCCATTGAAAAACAACCTGCGTTTTAGACGAACACATTTCCTCAATCGTCAGGATCAAAAAATGAACCAAACAAGAAATGAGCGTGAAGCATGTAGCAAGGTGGCGATATCTTCCTCTAAAATGTTCAGCTGATTTTCCAAGGGCTAAACTGGTTTATATCATAGAAGGTATAAATCATCATAACCACTAACATGAGAAGCCATAGCTCAAGCGGTTAGTCGCTGGTTTCCCACCACGGCGGCCCGGGTTCGATCCCGGGTCTGGTCAAGTGAGATTTGTGGTGGACAAAGTGGCGCTGGGGCGGTTTTTCTCCGAGTACTTCGGTTTCCCCTGCCAATCTTCATTCCACCAAATTCTCCATCATCATACTCACCCGGGGCAGGTAGAGTAGGCCAATCAATGGCCGCCGTGCCGAGTGGACCCAACTGGACTCCACCCCCCACTAAGCGAACTTAAAAAAAAAATGTGAAGCTCGAAAAGTAAGCCAAGCAAGAAGCCATTGTATAGCAGGTAACGGACAGAGCTCTCAAGATGGAGGTGATATAATGCTCCAAAATGTCCCATTGATTTTCAACGTAATGTACTGCGTTATATTCCGAAATATAGAATTTTTTAACCATCTTTGTGTGAGGATTTCAAATCCTACATATCACCTCTATCTTCAAGGTCAAAGAGTAAACGAAGCAAGAACCGAGCAGAAGCAGGACGCAAGCTCAGATACCTTATTCTCTGTAAAGTTTCCAGTCTTCTCATCCACTGCGTTTAATCACCAGATCTGTAGAGTGCTTTAGGCTATTAGTACAGCCTCTTGAAATAGCTCATCGGTGGAAACGACTTCACTCGGAAGAAAGTTGCAACAATACACACTGCCTGAGTGAGCTGTGATGAAAGTCAGTGCAGTTGGCGGAGTTCTAATCTTTTGGTCACTGAATTCAGAAATCCGCTTTCATTTTATTGCCTTTTTTCTACCTCGACGAGTTTGAAGGTTGACCTGTCACAGACACTAATAACATTTTGGCTCGCTGGGGGTCTCTACTTAAGCCTGTGAACACCTTCCCTGTTAGTTACACAACGGTGCCCACAGCAAATCATACCTCCGTCAAGGATAATACTAGAATGTAAGCTAAAGTTATCCCTGTACTTAATTAATTAAGCATTATGCCATGAAAACATATGGGGGACTGGAGATATAGCTCCACCGTTCTTGACCTCAGCACTAGATAGAGGTGAGTAGTCAGCTACACGCCCTATCCCTTTTACGCCCCAGGTATACAATCCCGGTACCCATTGTATAGGACAGTGTTTGTCAACCGCCGGGCCGCGGCAGAGAACCAGACCCTGGCATCAATTATACCGGGCCCTCGTCTAATAAAAAAAAGAGAGTTTATCGCGCCGCAGTCTCACAAAAGTTCAGAACCACTGGTATAAGAGGCAAGGTGGGCCCCATATTCAGTCTGGACGCTATGCAGAAGAAAAAACTCCTGCACACCCTGGAATCGAACCCGGGCCTTCCAGCCCGTAGCCTGTCACTACAGCCTGATTATAATTTTCTAGATAACATTCTTGTACCCTACTCGTGAGTTCTAGCGTTCAGTCTCCTTTCGGATATTGGATATCCTGTCTTTGAGTTTTCTCTTGATTTTCTTCAGTCCCTCCAACAAAATGATGGGATAGTATCTCATATTAGGCCCCATTCTTTTCGCTCTATCGTTCGTAGCAATTGAGACAGTATTTAAATTGCAGTGCTGTGGATAGGTGCCGACGTTTCGAAGGAGTCTGCTATGTCTGTTGTTAGTGCAGATTTTGTTTGTGGTTGCACGGATTATGTGGTAGTTTGAACGAAAATCTCCGTCGAGAAGCTGCCACGCCTGTTTCTTATTTGTAAGTTTTCACTTTCAGATATGTTCCCGGAGATCTCCTATCTTGATTTGAGGTATCTCTTCAGTCTCTCCAGGCAAATGAACTGTTAGTAATTTAAACAAAGCTACTATTGTTTCCTTTCGTATCCCTTCCGTATTACCCAATAATGATCACATCAGTCATGATATATTTTCTTATATATCTAAAGTGTCATTGAATGCAGTGTGGTATTATGGATGGACACCGACATTTCGGATTAATCTGAAACCCCAATTTTCTGAGTATATTTCGATTATTGTGACTCATTGTTACCTTACATCGCGGCCCATCGGTCAGCAGTCCTGCTTCATATTGGGAAGGTCCCAGGTTCAAATCTCGAGTAAATTGCCTAATGTCTTAATCTCTATTTTTCTGTTTTCCTCAGTTCCTTTAGGCGAATGCTGGGTTCCTACCTTAAAATAGGCCACTGTTGCTTACTTTCATATAAGTTTCAATTTATCTGTCACTGTTCTTGGTAGAATTTGACTCTGTATATAGTTTTAGCAAAGCGTCGCTTAAATAATGCAACAATAAATTAACACTGAAACATGGATCACTTCGGGACAACCGAAGAATCGATGGGATAGAAGTGAATCGGAAGTGACCTTCATGCATGGAAGAGGTGGCATATGCATAACTTGAGGCTCTACCGGAAACAGGTTAATCTCTAGCAATCATGAAACATTTCGCCCATTGAATATCGCCCTTCTGACGTGGTGACTACTAGAAACTGGGAACCAGAGTAGTTCAGTCAGTATGGCATCTAGAATTTTCGTTAGAAGACCTAAGAATCGGAGTTCAATTCCCGAGAGAGACAAGAGATTTGTCTCTTCTCCACATTGTCCAGATCAGTTCTCTGTCCTGCCCGGCCTACTCAGTGGGAGCCAGGGTCTCTTTCAAGCGGGTTAAAGCTGCAAGAAAGTAAAGAATACCCATTCTCCTCAGTCTAGAGTCAAGATTAAGAACTCCTCAAGCTATATCTCAATTCCGTGCCACATCTTCACGTCGCGGTGCTTAATTAAGCATGAGAACAACTTTAGCTTCATGTTACCAACTTTATGGAGATACTTCACCATTTCCTCTGCACTTTACCTCTACTTTTAGTGTCTACTTGTCCTGCCTTGGTTTTCACATTCCCCTTTCATAAGTGACGTATACACAAACTGGCTGCATAATGACAGAAGGGGATGACGTAGGCAATCAGAATGCCATGCGTGACATACCTACAAACTTAAGCTCGACTTTGCATGCCGTACGGCGTTTACCCCTTTTTGTTATGCATCACAGCTAATCAGACCAGTGAAACTTCAGAACTCCTCTCCGTGTAAACTGTGCAACATACCTCAGCGAGCAAGTTTGCAGTATCGCTTCTGGCTTTTATTTTGGGGTTCGTGGGTTCATATCTCGGAATGTGAACCAACTCTCCTTATTTTCTTGTGGTCTTCCTTGCTTCCTCCAGACAAATTGAGGGATGGTACCTCAAATTATGCTAATATCGACTTTGAGTCCCAGTTTAACCTCCTATGGGTGCTGGGGCTCCTTCACTTAGGAGAAACTGGCCGCTGGTTTCCAACCAAATTTGAGACTAAATATGTATAAAGCTGTGTCTCTTTATTCTATGCTTCAGGTGTGGTGCTTAAGTAAGCATAGACACAAATTTAAATTTAAGCATTACATTTAAATTTCCCAAAATAATTAACTCTTCTGATCAAAATAAAATTTTGAATTGTCGAAATTAAGTTCTTTTTATAAAAGAAATTTGCTTTGAATTTGAGGTCCTCGAATCGGTGATTATGAGGAGCGATATCTTCTAGAATGTGATACCGTGTAGTCCGACAGAAGGTGATCAGCGTTTCTAATGAAAGAACGGGCTACTTCTTCAGGATCGAAGAGTGAGCCAAGCAACCAGCAAGAAGACTAGACGGCGTCACATCCCAGAAGAAGTTTTTCTTCATACCCACTGACGTGAGAACATCAAATGGCACATAGCATTCCTCTAAGGGGAAACTGCTTTAAGGAATCTCCCGGTATTTAGAACCCTTAGAATGAAGAGAGCCAAGCTTACTGCTTACATCTTCCTGTTTGGTTGGCTTATTCAACAACCACGAAGATGGATGCAGTATGTTCCTCCGAAACGTCGGAAAACCTCTACAACACTACATGGCGTCTGAACTCCGAAGGTAATATTCTTCAAAACTATATTTGCTTCTTACGCTTTCCTTCATATTTTATCAAAATTACATTCATTATATTGTATAGTTTATAGCCGTTGCTGTCCAATGACTGCGAGATGAATTGATATCCTAGACCCGTTTCAGGGCAACGACTTGGTAAACAGCATCCGTTGCTAGGTAAAATATACACGCGCACAACAGTAGAACTGCTTTATCTGTGCGGTCCATACCGAGGGGTTATAAGAGGGACAAAATTTAGAGCTTAGTTGAATTGCGGGACATTCACCGGACAGTAACGACGTGAGCACAAAAGGTGAAGAATCTTCATTTTTAGAAGCCGTTAACAGAAAACATCTAGTGAAGACACTGCAGGCTGGAAAAGACTTAATGTTGGCAGAATCTATTTGTAAAGCGCGAAAATAATAACAGTGTTATAGTTATTTGTAACTAAATCCTGTAAATAGCCAATAAATTTATTCGCTTATCCAACCCCGTCTGTAGTCACACATGTATGTGACATACTTATAGTAGTGTTCCTTACTAACTTGCTGACTGAGGCGTGCACCGGTCACATATACTATGAGCTTGGAAGGAAGTAAAGGTAGGGAAAATAGGCAAGGAAAGAGGCGCCAATTGCAACATGGCAGGACGTTGGTTTTTAGCGAATGTTGATTGCTTTTAGATGTATTTGCTCTAGTCTCAGCCGCCAATTCTAGCGAAAGACACTGTAGTTCCTTTTAATATATGGCACACACCAGAAGATGAATTACGTACATAAATAGAAGTGGACAGAAGCTGTACTTTTTGTTCCTTTTCTGAAGGACTGCAGTTTCAACAACAGTAATGTCGATATGCCCTCCCTCTTTCCTATATCAGGAAGTAGGCTGACTAATGGATCCGCAAGCCATCAGTGCTAGCTTGTCTTTTGTCTTGTATTGTCATCCTTTCCTTTGTCAAAGACCAAAGTTTTCTCTTTGCTTTTCCTTGTGTTATCAAAGCCTTCACAATCCAGGTCCCTTTCTATTCCTGCAGCTATAATACACTTTTCTCTCTTTCCCAGAATTGGAAACGATGTTGGAATTAAGACCACCTAATCACGTTAAAACTATTTGGGCGAATATTTTTTTTCATGGGAAAACTTACCTTAAGTTATACCTTCGAAGATTTGCACGTCTGTGAATTTTCAGAATATGGTCTCCTGGCGTTTGAGACCATGTGTTATTGTACACAGATATCGACGTTTCGGAGTAACTGGCTACTTCCATCTTTAGTTTTGAAGTGTGTAAAAAGAGGGTTCGATCTAGTTGCCTGTGAAGGCTTCAAGAAAAGTAGTTACTCGTACCCAGGTGTGAGAGTGAGGGCAGACAGACCCTTAAGCCCATCCAGTCTGCTGCCCAATGTGAACCAGGGGCTCTTTCCCAGAGGGTAGTGTAGCTTGGCCGTGAAGCTGAGCACTCATATCCATTTATTGGTGAGGTCAAAAATGGTGAAGCAATACATCCACTCCCACATCCGTCTTCATGTAGTGGTACTGAAGCAAAGGACAACTTAAATTTTAGTGTAATCGCGTGAGGGGAATTGAATAGTGAGAGAACAGACGGCTCTACTGAGGGCCGTAATATTTTTTCAGTCAGCGGAAAATTATTTTTTCATAGAATACTCGTCTCATGATAATCAGCAAAATAGGGAAGATATCTGGCTCTGAAAACGTCCATTCTCCTTCGTACCTTCAGGAGTGGGGCAGACCAGGATCTCCTCTTCACATTCCCTTGATCTGAGTGACCGTCTAACCCAACCATACAACCTAGCAACGCCTCACCTTATATTCTTCAACCCTGAAGATGGAGGCAGCATGTTTCTCCGAAATATCATTATTCCTGTACGATACTTTATTATAGTGTTTCAACCGAAAAACCATTATGAATTTGTCAAACTGAATTTGTACATGCCCTTCCCTTAAATACCAGGGTAGTACCTTCAAACAGGTCACGACCACTTCCTTTTACGTCCTCTCCTTTTCATCATTTATTGATAATCTGAACTACCGAAAACATCGTTAACTAAACAACAAAAAACGTAACGAAGAGATGGAAGAGATCTAGGATTGGGGACGGATGTACTAAACGACCCAACAGTTCAGACGCTGTTCCTCATCTTGTATTTCTGAAGAAGGAAGTAGAACCAATTCCCGAAATATGATTGTTTTAATCAACTCGATGAGCAATAACCAAAATTGTAACTCTAATTGATGTCAAAACTTCGTCAAAAGCTTGAAATTTTTATACGAAACCCATCCTTTGTTATGGAATCGAAAGTTTCAGTACCATGTTAATTACAACTTGCTATTGATACATTTGGTTCTGTATGGCTATGAACCTTGGTCTCTGACATTAAGAGAGGATCATAGACTGAGAGTGTTTGAGAACAGGCTACTGAGGAGAATATTTTACCGAAGAGAAATTAAGTGACAGGAAGTTTGGAGAAAACTGCATAATGAGGAGCTTCATAACTTGTACTCTTCTCCAAGTATAATTAGCATGATCAAGTCAAGGAGGATGAGATAGGCAGGGCATGTAGCACGAATGGGAGGAAGAGGAATGCATATAGGATATTAGTGGGAAAACCAGAAGGGAAAAGACCACTAGGATGATAAAGACGTAGGTGAGTGAAAAACATTAAAATGTTTCTTAGAGAGATAGGATGGGATGGAATGGATTGATCTGGCTCAGGATAGAGACAATTGGAGGGCTCTTATGAACACGATAGTGAACCTTCGGATTCCATAAAATGCTGGGAAATTCATGAGTAGCTGCGCAATTGGCGGCTTCTCAAGAAGGGCTGAGCTCTATGAGTGATGAGTGATTGATACAGCATCATAAAATAACCTATAAAAAGAGCATCCATGTCTGATCTTATCATCTGCTTCTTGCTGGTTACTTAATTATCGTTCCCTTAGACCCTGAATATCGAGGGAATACATTCTTAAAAATGTAGATGAACTTCTACCAGATTAAACGGTGTCACATCCCAGACGTTAGTACTCTTCATAGTAACCGCCATGAGAATTTTAAATCCAATCTGAATAAAGATACAAAATTAATAATCACCCTCTGGATATTAATTATGGGGTTTTGTGATTCTTTGCGTTGGGTTTCATTCACAATAAAAAGCAAAGATTATATTTTCGCCACTTGCTGGAGCACTGTCCTTTACGTAACAACTGAAGATTATGTAGCGTATATGATTTAACCATGAAAGCAAGATTGCCTGTTGCTACGGTTACCCCTTCCTTGCCGTAGCTAAGTACATGTTTCAGGTACAATGGATATGCGAGGATCCTGTTTATCTGCTTCATTAAACAAACATTGCATCAACCCCATACATAACATTGTGTATGTTCCTCCTGCTCCAGTAGCCAAACAAGTGCTTCGCCAATTACAGCTTTGACTCAGTTATTGGTTTTCGTACTTACTATGTAACGTACTGTTCTGACAAAAACAGGACGATACTGGATATGTAGATATCTAGTGTATCTCACTTGTGATTTATTTACGGCCCTTTAAATATCAAGATTATCTAATTATAGGATGACTAGTGAACAATGAAATAAAAGAATTTGTAAGGATGTGTCATCGTCTAACAAAGGTATTGTAGCATGGACAGCCGTTGCTACGCAGTAGGCGATTAAATAACGGTAGTAGGTAATCTGTTTCTAGGCAACGGATCGCTAAACGCGCTCCCGTGGCAACAAATACGCACACAGCAATGGAGTTACTAATGGAAATGGCGTTTTCTGCTTGATCCGTGCAAAGTGGTTATAAGAAAGGAAATTAAGGAGAAACCCATATTCTCGTCAGAGAGGATGTTATATAAGGACTATTACCTCAAGAGTTCAGTTGGAAATAATCTCTGGTCGTATGCCAAATGGGAAGATGATTGTGAATGATAAATTTGAAAGGATTTTGATGGAAACGGTCTTTAACCTAATTGAGGTACTGCCCCGGAATTTACGTGGTACAACTGAGAAAAACCACAAAAATCCTCATCACGATAATTGGTTTCTCCTCTGGTATTCGAACCGAGTAGCTCTCGTATTCAAATGCAGAGCGTTACACAATTCTGCTGGATTTATGTTTCATCACGATGCTCATGGTGTGGTAAAATAGAACACGGTTTCCGATTACTTGCCTCAAAAGGCAGTTAATTTACACAGTTAACTTCTGTCCCTGTGAAAACATGGATTGTGTTCCTTTTTGGAACTCTCAAGGGGAAATAACAATACGTACCGTTTGGTCTGTATGGAAATAATGTCGCTATTGATAGAACCGAAGCACTGCGACGAGTAGAATTACAGCTGTAGGCATTCAGAGAGGCTGAGTGGCCGTAGGGAAGGTTAGCATAGCGTTAATTAAGCGCCACGTCGTTCAGTATAACAAAAACAACGAAGTTATATGCATAAAACGAGAAATGGGTTTCATTTCTTACCGCCCTGAACTACAATGTCTTGTTGGTGATATACAATAAACAAATGTATATCGAGCATTCTATATTCTGGGACGTAACACCGTGTAGTCCGGTAGAGGACATTTCAGAGTAACAAGTACTACTGCCATCTTTAGGATTGAACTGTAAATTAAGCAGGTAACTAGCAAGAAAGCGGGAGACATTTCGCCAAACAAGTAATCTAATTTATTTATTTATTGGATTCGAGATAGAACAATCGTTATAGCGACTGGATACAGGCTGGATGACCGACGGGTTTGAGTTCGAGTACCGGTAGTGTCAAGAATTTTCTCATTTCCGCATTGTCCAGACCGGCTATGGGGGCCACCCTGCTTCATATCCAATGGGCAATGATGGCTCTTTCTCCCGTTGGTAAAGCGGCCGGGGCGTGAAGATAACCACTCGCTACCAACTAATGCCTAGGCCAAGAAAATGTGGATCTACTTATACGTCCACTCCCTCAGACACCTTCATGGCTTATTACTTAATTAATTAAGCACAGGGACTTCACCGTTTATTTATTTATTTATTTACTTACATATTTATTTACTTATTTACACAGATATACTAAACTTAATAGAATAAAATTATGAAGCAAATGTTGCTGCTATCTACAGTAGTTATGCAATGCAACTGAAGTGCGCTGGAAAGACAGATACATTCTTCTTACATACTAAACTTGATACAATAAACGCACTGGCTTAGTAGTGCTGTTATGTAGAGGTACGGCGAACACAGTGGCCACGCGGTCTAGTATATGAACAGTTTTAGCCCCCTCGAACACTGGGATCGTGGGTTCGAATCTCACTCGAAGCATGGATGTCTGCTTTTATTTTGTGTTTGTGCTTAGGTAGCTGTCTTTCAATGGACTGATCCCCCGTCCAAGGAGTCCTACCGACTGCGTATATGATTAAGGATCCGAAAAATCGGCAAAGATCCACAAGGGCGCTAGAGCCATAGATAGATGTAGAAGTGTGGTGTAGGCCAACTTGTTTTACGTTATGCTTATTGCACTGTGATCCATTTTGTACATACATCCCTTCAAGGACATCTAGAAATCTTAATGTCACTGTACAAATATTTTATTTTAATCTCAAATATGATCGTGGATAAAATTTTGTTGCTTATAAGTACTTATTAAATAAAAAACACTTTTTAGTAAAAATATGATAAACACATTTAAATAAATTGAATTTGTATTTTACTATTACGTAATCGACAAATGAACATATAGCTTATTAATTTATTCCGTTTAATGATTTAATAATTTTTTAAAACTTGGAAGTATTCCGTTTTAAATTTAAATAATATAAGAAACATAAATGTTTGACACTCTTTGAAATATAAGATACACTTTCTTGTTTAAAAAGAACGCTTTCATAAGTCATGTGACCAGTCTCTCGGATCATGATCTTGTCCCTAGAAGGGACACGCAATACTATGAGTACATCCAGGGTCACTAACTTGGACCAAAGTTGTCATACCTCAAAGAAACGGATA
This sequence comes from Cryptotermes secundus, assembly GCF_002891405.2. NCBI lineage: Eukaryota > Metazoa > Arthropoda > Insecta > Blattodea > Kalotermitidae > Cryptotermes > Cryptotermes secundus. The sequence continues at coordinate 123,138 of NW_019729903.1, read as the reverse complement.
TTCCTGTCCGTAATATTTACTCATACACATGAGTTAGCGTAGTTGGTTGAGACACTATGCTACAAGCTGGAAGGTCGCGGGATCGATTCCCGATGAGATCATCGGATTTCTCAATTTACCTGATCCTTCCACCCGCACTATGGTCCTGGGATCGACCGGAGCCGCTACTTTTCCATTCAAGTACCTCCTCAATTATAATCACGACGCTGAGTGGACCCCGTTTCAGAACCACTACTTCTCAGAAAATCTAGTACTCCCGGGAATTGAACCCGGGAACTCTGACCACTAGACCACAGAGGGGTCTGACTGATGCTCATAATACAGATTTTTGGTAAGCAGAGGGACAACGTTAGTTCTTTACCTGATTTTTAATACATACAAACGTTGTATAATGTGTCTAAACATCTTTAAGAGCATGTCATAACTTGAGTAGGCAAACGTAAAAGTAAAGCAAATTACCACTTCTGCTTAATTTACGAATTAATCACCATACCATGAAGACGTATGGGGTAGTGGAAGTATAGCTCCATCACTCTTGACTTCGGCACTGGATGGAGGTGAATGGTCAGCTTCACGTCCCAGCCGCTTTATCCCCTTTTATACAGGCCTAGTTACCAGTTGCGTAGAAGGCTGAGTGAGCTTCAGAGCCTGTCTGAAAGCTGTGAAGAAAAACGAATTCTCTTTCCCCTGCCAGGAATTGAACTCCTGTCGTCCGGCCCGTAGCCTAATCGCTATACCGGCTCAGATCCTCCTGAGTAGGCAATTTATGTGTTCAGTGAGATCTCCGGTATGGCAATTTTAGATCCCATTATAAGTTGAAAATAGACTCTAGTAACATTCTAATGATGACGTAACGATCTACGTCACCGACTGATAATGACGCAAACTAAAGGATATTTTGGACAGGGAATATCCAAAATAGTTTGGCGTTAAGCTAAACAAGTATATAGTTGTTACTTGTCCGTGGAACAAACTGTTAACTTCTGTTCTGGGGCAAACTTCTCCAGTCTGTGTGTGGGTGTGTGTGAAACTCGATACACGGAATTTGTTCCAACCACCACACTAGACTACGCTATTATCTTCTACATGTATATGCTTTAATTAAAGCTTCTCTCTACGCCAATTGCACAAACCGTGAAACAATGGCCTTTGTCTGCGTGCTCTAGTTAGGCTGCACTTTCTGTTATCGCATATTTGATTCTCTTCTGGTGGAATTGGAAATGTTTATTTGCAACACAATGTTTGCCTTCACGTCGAAGCTCACAAACACGAGTAGTTAATCTCTGAAGCATAATCCATTTCAATATGAATTCGTATATCACAGGACGAAATAATAGGCAGTTAGAGAAAACTGCATAATAAGGACCTTCATAACTCGTACGCTTCGCCAAATATAATTAGAGTGACCAAATCTATGAGAATGAGATGGACAGGGCATGTAGCATGGCAGAAGAGAAATTCCTATAGATTTTTGATGAGAAAAGCAGACGGGACCATTATGAAGACCTAGCTATTGGGGAGGATAATATTAAAATTGATATTAGAGAAACTGAATAAGGTGTTATGTACTGGACTGATCTAGGTCGGGATAAGAAAAAGTGGAGGGCTCTTGTGAACACGGTAATGAACCTTCCGGTTCCATAAAATGCTGGGAAATTCTCATCTAGCTAACCGAGTGGCAGCTTCTCAAGCAGGACCCAGCTGCATGGAATTAATTGGTTACTTTCCTATATTAGAGCAATCTAATAATGGGTTGAGAGGAAAAAAACTGGCTGAAGAATTTCTTGGCGGGACACACAAACAAGAATTTCTCTATACCGGTCTCTCATATATTTACTTTTGTTTCGAAGAGTGTTGCCTTCTGCATGTACCAGCCCTCCTGCTTCTTGCTGCCTGCTTTCTTGGCTTACTCTTCGAAACGTCTGCGAACTTCCACCGGACTATACGGCGTCAGATCCTAGCATATATTACTCTTCATAGTCACCTCTGTTAGAACCTCAAATATAAGAGATTCTTCGTGTGTCTAATGATGCTTCTGTTTAGCTTCAAGTGATAGGATGACTTTCTTATATTTATGATGGGTGGGAGAGAATTCCTTGGCACTCACGCCTATTGGACGTGCTTCGGATGATGCATGAGAGGAATTAAGCTTTTCATGGAATGTTAACTGGTAGTAGAAACCGAATTAATCCGGAAAACCTTCCCCAGTATCACATTGTCCACCACAAACCTCACATAAAATTACCTGGGATCAAACTTTGGCCCTCACCGTCAGAATTCAGCGAAAGAAGTCTCAGCTCTGACACTGAAGATGGAGAAAATGATTAATGCTTAATTTTTAAGGAAGTTGAAGGAATCGGTTTTATTCTAATTTGAGATATTTCCCCAAAATTTACCTAGAAGGAGGAAGGAAGACCACAAGAAAATCAGGAGAGTTGGTTCCCATTCCGAGATATGAACCCACGAACCCCAAAATAAAAGCCAGAAGCGATACTGCAAACTTGCTCGCTGAGGTATGTTGCACAGTTTACAAGGAGAGGAGTTCTGAAGTTTCACTGGTCTGATTAGCTGTGATGCATAACAAAAAGGGGTAAACGCCGTACGGCATGCAAAGTCGAGCTTAAGTTTGTAGGTATGTCACGCATGGCATTCTGATTGCCTACGTCATCCCCATCTGTCATTATGCAGCCAGTTTGTGTATACGTCACTTATGAAAAAGGAATTTGGAAACCAAGGCAGGGCAAACAGACACTAAAAGTTGAGGTAAAGTGCAGAGGAAATGGGGAAGTATCTCCATAAAGTTGGTAACATGAAGCTAAAGTTGTTCTCATGCTTAATTAAGCACCACACTATGAAAATGTGCCACGGAACTGAGATATAGCTTGACAAATTCTTAACTTTTACTCTAGAAGGAGAAGAATGGGTATTCTTTACTCCCCGGCCGCTTTAACCCCGAGGAAAGAATTATATCATATTGTAGCATCCTCTTCCACGTCACTTAAGTGTCGATTCGTTTTCGTACAGTTGCGTGTGCAACACTATGTTCTGTAAAATCTATTAAAATTATTAACTTTAAAGATATAAAAGACCATCACTACACGTTTTGACCAACGTAGTCATTAGATGTTAAAATTATTGAGGAGGAAACTGCTGTGCTTCTCTTGTTGCTTATGTTGTTATATAAGTCCCCTCGAATCGCATGTGTGTTTGAGTTGGTGGGTCGTTTCCTCTCCTGTTGTGTGTTGTGCTGCGTGTCTTGTTCTCGAATGCATTCCATCTGTTCTCAGCCTTCATTGCAGAACTTGACTCTCGTCTGTCTCAATCATCTGCTATCTCAAGAGGCTCTTTATATAGCAAGGGAGCGGACCCAACAGGTAACACCGTTTCCAACATCTATTCATCTATTTTTTCTTGAGTATTTATTGCCGCGGGAACATGTTTATTGATTCGTTGCCTAGAAGTGGACATTTCCTCTAACTCCACTGTTCGGACTTTCAGGCATCATGTCATAATATAAAAGGATCTCTTATTATATTTTGAATATCTGTGGTAACGGTCTATTATCATTGTGTGATGACGCTCCATAAGAATTTTCTCCTCAGAACAAAACCGATTCTTTTCATATAGTTGTCTCCTTGTCTCTAGCACCACGTAGTTTTATGTTCACGAAAATTTCCTAAGGTTGTACGCCTCCCATCTTCAAAGTCGAGATTTTGACCTTGAGGATGGATAACAACAATACGAAAATAAAAACACAGAAATAATAGACACTTTACAATAAGACTACCTGCTTTTCTTCGTGTTTTTCGAGCGCAATTATCTAAATATCAAACAAACTCCGTTGCTTTAGTCTGCAAGCGAACTACACTGACCGAGCGACCACCGCTTGTCGGCGAAGTTAGTGTCAACTTTAGCGGATAGATGGTGTCGCGTGGTAAGCGCAACGAATTCCCACGACCGTTAACCTCGGTTTTCTAGACCGGAGCTGCTACTTTTCCATTCAAGTAGCTTCTCAGCTATTCTCACGAGGCTGAGTGGACCCCGTTCCAGACCCACTACTTCTCAGAAAATCTGGCGGCGCCGGGAATCAAACCGGGGCCACTGGATCTGTAGCCAGGAACTCTGACCACTAGACCATAGAGCCAGTCCCCTGTAAATATCTAAGCAAAAAATATTTCGCGCAAAATTTGTAGAGAGAAATGAAACGCGCATTTTAGGAACAATACTTTTTTTCAGTACGTCTTACTGTTTCGAGATACTCATAATTAAATTGAAGAGACAAAGGTACTAGATTTGTATTTCTTCGCGTAAATTTCTTAATTTGTTGGACCTGAGGTCCGGTCTAAAATCCGAGATTGACGGCCGGGGGCCCACGTTGCGCTGACCACATGACACCCTCTATCCGCAGAACTATCCGGCACTAACTTCGTCAACAAGCGGCGGTCGCTCAGTCGGTATAGTTCGCTTGCGGACTGCAGACCACGGAGTTTATTTTTACCTTAGGTTCTCACTATGAAACTATACCTTCTTGGATATGACACCTTATAGCCTAATAGCTGTTTATCTACGTTTGGGGAATGCACTACTTCCATCTTCAGGATACAGATTTAAGCCAAGCAAATAACCAAGAAGCTGCTTGATTCTTATAGGTTGCTTTCTTGGCTCACTCTTTTTCCTTGAAAATGAATGCAATATATTCCTCCGAAACATAGGCAAATTTGTATCAACTTATACAGCATTAAAATCCCACAAGATAATCTCCGTTGCCTGATCTGTTTATTGACTCGCAGCTTACAGTTTACACAGGATTTATTTATCAACGTCTCTGCAGCTCTTTGTGGGTCCTGGCCTCTTCTTCAGCTTCGTAATCTTTTTAAACAGACAGTAGAACGCCTTGGACGAGGGATCAGCCCGTCGAAAGCTCGCTACATACACACAGTACAACACAAACACAGAATAAACGCACACAAACATCCTGCCTTAAGTTGGATTCGAACACACGATCCCAGATTTCAGTGAGCTAAGACAGTTCATGCCTTAGACCGCGCGACCACTGTGATAGAACTTGCACAGGATTACTCTGCAAAATTTCAGAAGAGGTTTATACTTCAGCAGTATGGTTTCATTACAAGTACGGTATATTCGTGTAATTTTCTCTAGTAGTTATGCATTGACTGTACCAAACTGCCAAGCAAGGAGCTCTGGGTTAATCCAACGACCTCCATTCGATACGAAAATGAAACGTGCGTACACAGTGTGGAGTTAAGCCTTTATACACAGCAACCAACATCACTGTCAAGTCGACAAAGGGAATAACCCGGACTTCAACAGGGCTGCACTGCAGGGCCCACCAGGGCCACTCCATCCTTTACGTTTATCGTATAACGGGAATTGCATGGTTCAAGATTATTCCTAAATTTAATTGATGAAATTTTGAAAAAACACAAACAGGCTCTACGGCTCCGATGATATAAATTAGGTCCATCTAGTGGACCCAGTAGTGTAAGTTTCATAATTTTACCTGATGATTGAAGCAGGTCATACCTTCGAAACCCCTTGTTTTAAACAAATTAAGGAAGCTAGAAAATCCCCAAAATTCATAGCATTAATACTGTACCTAAATGTATGATTGTGAATTTTTAGACATTGAGACACCAAGGAGAATTCTGTAAAGCTTATTATTGTGGTTCTACAGCCCTTTGTTGGGTCTTGGCCGCTTTTCTTTTTTCAGTTTCTTGATCCTATACACGGTCGTTAGGACTCCTTGGACAGGAGATCAGCCCGCCTCAAGGCCTCTACCTACAAACGGAATAACACAATACAGACATCCATGCCTTGAGTGGGATTCGAACCCACTATCCCAGCGTTCCAGCGAATAAACATGCCATAAACAGCGCGGCCACTGTGATCCGCTATTTTATAGTCTTGAAAACTATTTAAAATGAATAATTAAAATAAAAACCTTTATACATAAACACACTGTCTTCCTGTGTTCACTGTGTTTTCTTTATGTACGTCTTCTGAAGTGTACTTCCGTGAATACCTCTTCGGTCTCTCATCGGCGATAAGGGACATCCTGACGGATCCTATTCGTCTGTTATAACATGGTTTGTTGCAATTAGTCTAAGTAGGACGATGTTTCAATATTTGTCGGTTTCTCGTGATGTCGTTTCAATGGAAGCAAAAGCCTAACTAACCGCACTTACAACAGAACCAGGAGACCACATACAGCATGATTCAGTCCACACCACAGTGTACATATTTGCAGGAAATGAGGTACTTCTGCACTCTTATTACTGTGTTTATTTTATTAAGCTCTCTTTCCATAACCTTCCTACTCCGTACCGTCCATATTCAGTTAAACTGTGATTAAAGTGTTCCATAAATTACGAGTAAGTCCATGGAAGTGCTGTCCGTGGAATACATTTCTAGAGATTGGGACTCTCAAATTTTCACGTTGAATTTTCTCACGTTTTAATTATTTAAAGTATGAATTCATAATAATTATATTCATAAACTGAGGGTGTTTGAGGATAGGGTGCTGAGGAGAATATTTGGACCGAAGAGAGGTGAAGTGACAGGAGATGGGAGAAAACTGCATGATGAGGAGCTTCATAATTTGTACTCTTTCCCCCCCCCCCTTTGGCACTACAGCCCTAATGGGCCTAGGCCTACCTCCATGAACTTCTCCGTTCACTTCGGTTTTTCTAGATCTTAAACAGTTGTTAGGATTCCTTGGGCGGGTGATCAGCTCGTCGCAAGGCCTCTACCTGTACATAAACACAGAAAACGCACACACACAAACTAAACATCCATGCCCTGAGTGGGATTCGAACCCACGATCCCGGTTTCCAAGCGATCGAAGACAGTACATGCCTTAGACCGCTCGGCTACCGTGACCGACTAATTTTTAATCTTCGTCAAGTATAATTAGAATGATTAAGAAAAGGATGGTGATATGGGGAGGGCATGTAAAACGAATGGGCCCGAGAAGAATACATATAGGATATTTGTGGGAAAGCCTGAATGAAAGAGCCACTGGGAAGACCAAAACGTAGGTGGGTGGAGAATATGAAAACAGATGTTAGAGATATAGGATGGGGCGGTATGGACTGGATTGATCTGGGTTAGGATAGAGACTAGTGGAGGGCTCTTGCGAACACGGTGAAGAACCTTCGGGTTCCATAAAATGGCGAGTTCTTGAATATCTGCACAAGTGGGGGCTTCTCAAGAAGGGCTCTGCTCCATGAAGTTAGTTGGTTGGTTCGTCCCTCACTCCACTTCTGTCTCCGATTAATGCTGTTTCCGGAAACAATCTTTACTTATTCTGAGAATCGTACGGAGGTCCAATACACATGACTAGGGCAAAATGCAGTGTTTTTAGTGTTGAAGCAGGTCACATGCTGTAACCACTGGACTTATTTAATGGATTAATTCATTGGCCTATTTATTAAACGTATGCTGGATTCAAGGCATAAGCTAAGTGTACTTTCTGCCCCCCTTTTTTTGTTAGAAATGATAAATGGAGGATTGTGTTATTAAGGAAAGAAAATTTAATTCCTGATAACATTAGACTCCGTCTCAAAGTCTTTAAGCTTTGTTTTTACGATGGTTGAAGTATAAAAGACTCATGAAACTGAGGCGCAATATTGTATGCGCATCTTGAAAGAAATGATAGGGGCCCGGAAAAAGAAAGCGACGCAAGGAAACCGGGGAAGAAGGTATTAAGATTGATGGAAGGTTGAGTGATACAAGAGAATAGAAGGTAGGCGCTCTCCAGGGTAGTCGCCGGGCTAAATCCTTTCTTACTAAAAAAAAACTGGGAAACTTTTAAGAAAGGGTGAAAAGTTTTAGTTTCTTTTCTGCTGTTTCAAAACAGAACTGCAGGATTCCACTGGTAAAGGCACAGGAAGAATTCACAGGCGAGAAACGGGTGGCAGAGCGCATCTCAGTGTGAACACGAATATCCAGCAAAGTACATGGAACAAAGTCAGGAGGGTTGACGTACCAGTAACACTCTACACCGAATTCGGGATGTTTACGGTTCGAATCTCTGTCCTGAGTTGCTCTCAGAAAATATATATTTAAGTTTCGTTTTATTATTTAACCTCCATTTAATCCCAGGTATTCAAATTGATTTCATTAGTTCAGGTTTACTATAGGAATTTTATATGCATTTCTCTTCTCCACTAAACATTCTTAATATTCCGTCCGTCCGTCTCCTCCTTCTTGATCCCTTGATCTGATTGTAACGAGAACGACTGCGACGATTGCAAGGCAAGTCTGAAGACGGGAACACTGAGGATTTTCTTCTGTGTGTGTGTGTGTGTGTGTGTGTGTGTGCGTGCGCGCGCATGAATATCTGAGTGACTGAGTGACTGAGTGTAAGTGCGTGAGAACGTGTGCGTGTGGATGCGTGTGTGGGAACGCGTAAGTGTGTGGATGCATGAATATGTGGATGTATGAGTGCCTGAGTGTGTGAATGCGTTTGTGGACGTGTGTGTAAGTGACTGGACGTGTGAGTGCGTGAGTGTGAGGATGTGTGAATATAAGAGTGTGAGTGGGCTAGTCTGTGGATGTGTGTGAATGCTTAAGCATGTGGTCATGAGTGCGTGAGTGTGTGGATATGTGAGTGTGAATGCGTGTGAGGAAGTGTCAGTGTAAGACTGGGATTGCGTGGGTGTGTGGATGCATGAGTATAAGGACGTACGAGTTCCCGAGTGTGTGAAAGCATGTGTGGACGTGTAAGAGATTGTAGACGTGTGAGTGAGTGAGAGTGTGGATGTGTGTGAAGGTGCGTGCATGTTCGTGGAGTATAACTAAATATGCAAACTAATCCCGTGAGGCCGTGCGGACGTCGGAGCTGTTCTTTGCAGAGAATTTCCCCTCCTTCACTCCTCTGCCCCCCCTTCCTGACTCCTATGAAACTCTGTAACTATGAGAGTGTTGAGCAAGTCTAAGCTCTGATCTTGAAGTCATGTCAAGACCTGACTCCATTCCGTTACATTCTCTGATCACTGATTAGGAGATTAAAGGTTTCAAAATTTTACAGTTAAGTTCAACGTAAATTCTTTTTGAATTACAAGCAGCACTTCTTAAAAGAATCAAAATTTTCTCATTAATGCTTCTTACGCGTCCCTTGAATAAAAGTGTCCTGTAACTTCTGGAGAATTCAGAGACCGGAAATGCATCACTTGTTATTATTACAAAAACGAACGATAAGAAGGTACTTAAAAAGAATAAAATAGATACCAAAGAGTTCTATCTTATGCGATATAACGTCATGTAGTCCTCTGAAATGCGGCGTTATATCGCAGAAGATACAACCCTTCTTAACAACCGCTATGAGAACCTCAAATTCTATAGCATGTATCCCGATATATGACTTTACAACATTAACTTCCTCTAAATATTTAAACATTAAATTTCTACCTCACAGTAAATGTGCTTCAAATTTATTACAAAGAAAATAGAGGAAATTTGTTGTTTATTTTCGGTTCATACCAAGTATATTAATTAACTCATTACGTAAATTTCAAAATTTTATGTCCATGCTCGTGGTATATAGAGTGATCGTTTGCTTTAAATGATTAACCACCGAACGAACTGTTCTGGCGGTAAGGCTCTTACCTCGTATTCGGGAGACGATATTGTCAGATTTTGAGTGACTGTAGACGGGGTTTGGATTGGTAATTGCGTCCATTGATCACTTACGGAAAGTAACTACAAGTAACTAGAGCGTTATTGCTAATTCACATATTCTGCAGTCCACTACAGCACGTACTAAGTCTTTTCAGTCTGCTGCACCTTCACCGGTTGTCGCCTGGTAACGGCTTCAAACGCAATAGCTTCCTTAGCTTCCATTGTCACGTCCTTACCGACCGGCGACTGTATCACAACTCGCTCCCAGGCTGACAGCCATCTCTTACAACCTCCTACCTTTCCCACTGTCTTCTTAATACTCTCTCGTAATCGCAGCTGCTGCTCGTTATATACCCTGGGTACGGACCGCATAGAAAACACCTCTCCCAACAGCTCTCTTTTTGTCGTGTCACGTAACTATGGCTTGGACCGCGTAAAGCAGACCACTCCTGTTTAAGACCATTACCTAGCAACGGCCGTTGTTTACAGAATCATTACTTAGCAAAGGTTCTACGTGCTACAATGTGTTCGAATCCCGGACGAGACACCGATTATGATTGCGGATTTTTTGTGGCTTTCCTGATTCTCTCCAATCAAATTCTGGGCTATTATATGATTAGTCCACGAACACTTCTCTCTAAATCATTCCCAATTCATCCTGTTATTCTGTGCCATATTGTCTAGCTACTGACAGCGTCGTTAAATAATCCACAAATATAGCAAATCGTTTCTAATCCGAAGTCCTTCTGCAGAATAAACCTAAGCAAATAGGCAGAATCAGAAAATATCAAGAGAACGTGGTTGTAGATAGATCCAAATGATTCAATACATCAAGTATTTGCATGTCATCTCTATTCGTTTCGTAACAGGATGCCTGTTTTCGAAATTCAGCTACGACCAGTATTGACTGGTAGTTTCTGTCTACCTACATATCTTTCGAGCTATCTATGGCTCTACAGCCCTTAGTGGACCTGACCACTTTTTCTGTGTCTTAATTTATACACAGTCGGTAGGATTCCTTGAAAAGGAGATCAGTGTGTCGCAAGGCCGCTACCTACGCACAGAACAACACAAACACAGAATAAGCGCACACATACATCCATGCCTCTAGTGCGTTGCGAACCCACGATCCCAGTGTTCGAGTGGGCGAAGACGGTTCATGCTATAGACCGTGCTGCCACTGTGATAGGCTGGCTGATAGCTTGCAGCTGAATGAAAATATTGACATATAACACACATACACATATCGACACCCGTGCTATTCAATGTATTCAAGCCACATGCCACACGCCCAGGCAACGCGCAACTAACGCAGTTGCTTTATCGCCAACAGCTCACACTTGCATTCAGTCTTGGAGGACCCATTTCTGTATTGAAGCAGGTGTAGCACTAATTCTCTGGTATCTCATCTCTCAAACTGTACATTATGCTGGGGAAGCTATACCTTGATTTGACGTCGTGTAACTTGGTACATATCTACCACTTGATCTTGATGGTAGATGCAAGCAACAATTTCCTCTGAAGTATATGTACCTGCCCAGCAAACCACACGCCATTACATCCCAGAGGACCGTAAACTCTTGTACTCACCCCACTGAGAACCTCCAATCTCACGTTAGTTCATTTAACCCATGTTGAATGTCACAGTTTTCTGGGATTTCACGCCCTGTAAAAGGGTAGAACCTTACCAGACTACACGTTTCTGGGAATCCACAATTGGACTCAAACAGGAAAAAGGATTTATATCAGGACCCTCTGCCAGAAGAACGAAGGACCTGTTGAAATTAAACAGATCAGTTAAGATGGGTGGTAGAATTACTTACTGGACACTGCCACCTAAAAGGACGCCTTTTCAGACAAGGACTGATAACCCAACCTGTGAAAGATGCCTACAAGAAGATGAATCAGCCACACACATCCTATATGACTGTGAGGCCATAGCTTATTTAAGATTTCGTCACCTGGGTCACTTCTTCATGGAACAAAGTGACTTTTACGACGCCCCCATAAATGAAGTCCTACATTTCATTCTAAGTGTATGATTAATAAAGGGTTAATCCAAAGCGGAAGCACAATAGATCATTTAAGGTCGCAGTGCAAGGGCCAGATTTTATGGCCCACCCCTTACACACATACCAGATTACACGGAGTCACGTCCTAGATGACTGTAAACTACATACCCGTCACCGTTATAACTACAAATTGCGATTTGAATTTTGAGAGGTTAAAATTTAGCCTATTGTCGGTATACCCAATATTGTTGAACGCCAACATGGAAGGTTCAAGCCAGTCACCTAATCCCTCTCGAGGTATTTTAGGATTTAATTTAAAATTTAAAATTAAGAAAGTTTCACCATTTATATTTCGATATAGCTACCCACAAGCCGAGGGAGTTGAGAAAAATTATTCTTAAACTTCTTAAACTTAAAGAATGTCAGTAGGGGCACGCGGCAGCTGCGAGTTGGAAGGTTTCGTTTCTCGATTAAGTCATTGGATTTGTCAATTGGCCTAATCCTTCCAGCCGCACTGTGACCCTGGGTTTGACTTAGCGTCTAACAGAAATGAGTACCAGAAATCTACCTGGGGGTATGATGCGAGCAAGAAATAAAAACACATCTGTATCTGCAAAACATTCAGCCTATTTTGCAGGAATATACGGATATTGACCACTGTTTCAAAGCTGTATTCCGCGTTCTGAAGCTGTAGAGGTCTGCTCAGACCCTTTTCTGTTACATCCGCATTCTGTAATCAGTTACAGCAGCGGTTCGTCCAACATGAATATAGTCTGTTATGTTCTGAGGCGTTCTTTGAGGTGTACTTGATTTCCTCATTGTTCCGAGAAGTGACTGCATTTCTGATTCAGGCAGTTGAGTGTCATGTATTATATTCGTGGATATAACGCCGCGTAGTCCGTTGAAAGTCAACCGACGTTTCAAAGGAACATGTCTCCTCCATCTTTAGGGACGAATAATAACCCGAGCAAGAAACCAGCACTGCCTTGCTTACCACCTCCTTTCACCCTTGCTTTTTGCTCCTCAACTAGTGATTACTATAGATTTGTATTTTAAATTCCAACCATCACTTGAAGAAGGGAGTAGAAAACACCACCGACACATCTTGTACACCAAATATGTTTCAGAGAATAGGCAAGTCTAACACAATTTAATTACAGTAGTTTTTTATGGGACCCATTTCATAATCATTAAATTATTAATAGACTCGAATATTTTAACACTTTTTAAGCCTATACCCGAGAAAGTTGGATCAAGAGACAAAACTTCTGTTTTATATTCTGATAGTCATGGTAATCATTATACTGCAATGTGTTTTGCTACTGAAGACGCCGTTCAGATTGTTAATTGGTTTATTTAACAATCCACAGATCGTAACTACAATTACTTATGACACTATTACGGGTTTACAGCCTTTACAAACCCTACACACAATCTCTTCACACTGTCCTCAGTAGTCAACACGTATTCACAGTACGATACGGGAGCTATACCAGTGTCACTGTATTACACACTCCCAATAGCTTCTCACACTATCGGTGTTCACGTTCACGATTCGCTCGCTACAACTGAACTCGGCGAATGTCACAATTCAACTGGTTCCTTAGGCAATGCAGTTCTCTTACAAACCCTCAGCCAGACAACGGAAAGCGTCTCGCTTCCCTGTTGCCATGTCGCCTGTTTACAGGTGTTGCTGGGCAACGCTGTCTAGAGTTGCTTCCTGCTGTGCAGTAACCGCCGCATCCCCCTCCACGTCACCGCGAGGGAGGGGGGCGGAGTATTGACTGGCCTCCTACCCTAGTAGCGACAGCGCTTCGATGCCACCACGTTACCGCTGGCGGAGGAAGGGATATCCTCCATAGCTCAATGCGTCACAATACTAACTAGAGACAGTTATTATTATTAAGGTATTACCTTAAAATAGACCACGGTCACTTCATCCTACATTCTTTCATAATTCATTAATCGTCATATATTTTACGTTCTATGAGATACTGATAACATCGCTAAATAAAACCGTAAATTATAATTAGACCATATATATATAAACTGTATCCAACTTTAATAATTAATGGCCATTTTTCACCACAAGCCGAACGGTCTAAGGCATGTACGGTCTTCGCTCGCTCGGAAGCCGGGATCGTGGGTTCTAATCCCACACAAGGCATGGATGTTTGGTATGTATACGTGATTAGTCTATGTTTGTGTTGTCCTATGTTTAGGTATAGGCCATGCGACGGACTAATCACTCGTCCAAGGAATCCTACCGTCTGTAAAATCATCATGAAACTGAAAAAATAATCAGAGTCCAGGGTCCAAAGGGGGCTGTAGAGCCAGTGAAAAAGAAAATACTCACCACAGAATTTTTCCCCATTTTTATGAGACCGGAGATATTTACGAATATACTCATATTTGTCTCGAGCAAGAAGCAGTTGGCATCCCTGCTCTGAAGTGTGTTGACACGTGCCTCGCTCACTTCATTAGATTCCCCGGTATCCTAGCGTGACCCGTCGCGGAGCGATTCCAGGTATGTGATCGAAAATTACACGCCACATAAATCCTTTTCAGCACCTCCTCCATCAGTTTCTATAGCGAAGTTAATTAATAACACAAATTATAAGTACGAGTTCTAAGAATGTCTATGTTCATATCTATGATTCGGTTAAATACGTGGGCGTTACCACGATTTTCTTTTGTTCGATGCCTGGGAAACCAGAAGCTTTTATTAACATACTTTAGACCACTTAATATTATTTCTACTGATTTTTTTTTCATTGGCGCTACAGCCCTCATTTGGGCCTAGGCCTACCTCCATGAAACTCTCCGTTTCACTTCGGTTTACTAGATCTTAGACATACGGTAAGACTCCTTGGGAGGGTGATCAGCTCGTCGCAAGGCCTCTACCTGTATACAAACACAGAAAAACGCACACAAACATCGATGCCCTGAGTGAGATTCGAACTCACGATCCCGACTTCCGAGCGAGCGAAGACAATGCATGCCTTAGACCGCTCGGCTACCGTGACCGGCATTTCTACTGATAGTCTTAGAATATTCAGGACGTAATAATGTATTTTACTTTTTTTTACTGTGATATTAATATTTGTAAGTTTCGTTACTTTTTCTATTTTGATTTGTTTTATAAAAATTCAAAGGGGAGAGCAGATGCCTGATTCGGCCCCCAATGGCGACATCCGTGTATAAATAATTCAGTGTGCACGCTGTTGAGAAGTACCGGGCAAAGAGAAAGCCAGTACATCAGTTTTATATATTTGCCTTAGGTATAGAATCGTTTTCACTAACTCGGGACATTCTGTATCTTATGTGGGAGATATTCGTATGTGTTAGTGGTTAGAGAATTCTGTCTCCAGTATAGACACGGATGTTGAACGCTCTGTAATGACCATAATCGCAAAGTAGCTCTCGATGTAGCTCTGTTGTCTGCAACTTCATGGCTAACATTCTGTGACATCTGCTTGCTACAGGACAAAGAATTATAGTTTATATCAAAGGAGTGATTTCTGTTGTGTTTGCTGTTATGTGATCTGCATGGGTTCAAGAAAAGAAAACGCTGGTATACGGAGCAGTTTTGCATTATACGTAGTAGAGCGTGGATTCCAGTAGACCAGTTCACTCGCTCAATCGTGGCGAGTTAACTCGCAGCCAGTCTACTCGTTAAACAACTAGGCGGGAGAGCAAACTAACAGACTAGTTTACTCGCTACCAAGCAAGAGGATAAAGTTAAAAGTTATCAACTTTTGTTGCTCACCGGCGAATTCACTAACAAGCGAGTGAAGTGGCGCTGGGTAATAAGGCGTGAGATTGCAGCGGCGAATGAAATGAACACTCTCTCCAACCAGCGATTTAACTATCTCAATGTAATAACATATTTGCTACCAGCCAACTCACTCATTACTGAATTCACCAGCGAGTATCGCCTGATGAAACCGATGGCAAAGGGTTTGGACTTATATTCTGGAAGGAACTGTTCGTTTCGAATCTCCATCTGGACATTGGCTAGCCTGACTTGCTGACCTTTATCGTGGCTTTCCTCAGTCCGGAATAATACGAATATTACGCCACCGCCGCTTCCTACAAAAACCCTTTCCAATTTACCAGCTGTAAATCATTCTACCAGTCGTTGCTACGGAATCTGACTGCTGGCAGCGTCCTGAAATAAAGAAATAAAAAGACACTGGCGTAGGAAAATCTGTTCCCATTTTCGGCATGTGAACCAATGTAAGAATATCATCTTGAATATAATGCCGTACAATCTGGTAGAAATTTACTCGACATTTCGGAGGACAGATTTTCCGCTTTCATTACTTCTTGCTGTGCTTACTCTTCGACCCTTAACATAGGAGAAGCACATTCTTCTGAAACGACAATAAATTCTACCAGACTACACAACGTCACGTACGAAACTATAGTACCCTTCATAGTCACCACCATGAGAAATTCTGGTCTAACCAAGATTCCAGATTTAATTTCTTAAACACAGTAGTTTCTGTACGTAACATTACAGAAATCTATATTCTGCCCACGTATTAGTATAATTTCCCAGAATAAATAGCGACTGTTTCCCTGAACAGCATTTACCAGTTGGGTTTGATAAAATAAAATTAATGTTTCCGGTAAGGAAGGAAATGAATGTTTAAACATTATTCAGAAGAAATTCGCACTCCATACATATAAACATAATGGTACAAATGACAAAATAACAAGAAGAATTCTGTCTTCTGGAATATAAAGCCGTGTAGTTCGTTGAAAGCCAGAATCGGTTGTCTTTAAGCGGACTACATTGCGTTATATCCCACCGCTGTGAGAATCTCATATCCTGCAAATAAATAAAATCATAAATATTTCCTGGCTGTTAAGAACCGCCTCTGTGGCCTAGTGGTCAGAGTTTCTGGCTACAGATCCATAGGTCCCGTTGCTACCAGATTTTCTGAAAAGTAGTGGGTCTGGAACGGGGTCCACTCAGCCTCGTGTGGATAACTGAGGAGTTACTAGAATGGAAAAGTAGCGATTCGGTCTATAAAACCAAGATTAACGGCCGTGGGGATTCGTTGCGCTGACTATGCGACACCCTCTATCCGCTAAAGTTGGCACTAACTTCGCCGACAAGCGACGGTCTCTCAGTCGGTATAGTTCGCTTGCGGACTAAAGCCACGAAGTTTTAAGTTTTTTTTTTTTTTTTTTTTTTAGAAAACCAGATGATGCTCCTTATGTTGCATCCTGTATTTATGCAATCATGGCAGTTGTACTAACAATTGCAGTAAGTCTGCAGACAATTCCCTCTCTTACTTCAACAGGTTAAGATCAGTTCTTTTTTTCATTCTTTGCAGATAAGGCTCCGTCAGAAGCGACGTTCAGAGGTTCCGAATATCTATCCTACGACCTGAGCAGAACAGGAGGGGGACCTATCGTCAGCACTCAGGATTCCATCTCTCTCAACTTCAAGACGAGACAACCCAGCGGTCTCCTCTTCTACACAGGCAAGGCACAGCTCATTGCAGCTTCTCGTATTTTTCGCAGTGTAGTCCAAAGCACCTCCTTTTTCATCCTTCCCAAATCATAATCACGTCAGCTGCGTAATTTGAAAGGAGGTTCGATAGGAAAGCAGTGCTTCTATGTACAAGGTGTCCCAGGGCGAAGGTCAATATTCTGGGAGGTCATAGTATCGGTCATTCTAAACAAAAAAAACGTGTATATGTACATGTGTCCTCTCCCGAATGGTTTCCGAGATTCAGCTATTTCACTCTACAGTGCACTGTACACTGTACATAGGAGCAACACGCCATATCCTCACACGAGTTGCGAAGTGCATTGATGTTGATGGAGGAATTTTTGGCAACGTATTATACTAGGCAAACTGTACGAACTTTATCACTTGAGCAATAAATACCGGAATTAGAAACAGTACGTAATATCTCTTTATTATAAAAAATTTTGGAACTGTGTAGCGAAACCATTCGGAAGAGGACACATGTACATATACAATTTTTGTTTAGAATGCCCGATACTATGACTTCCCAGAATATTGACCATTCCCCCTGGGACATCCTGTATAGAAGAGTTATGAGGAGAGAGATAGAGATATAAAGCATAGTAGAAGAGCAGGTAAAAGAGGAAAGTCTTGGGATAAGCATGAGACTTCGTTGTGCGTAGGGAGAAAGAACATACTTCCGTTAGAAGGTTCTCAGGCTCCGCCTGCTTGTCTCTGAGTGAAAATTAACACTTTAGGATCGTTAGAAGCAATGGCTCCAGAGAAGGATAGCGGTATTTTGATTTTCTGAGTTAATATCGACGTATAATTTAGAAAAACAATTTTATCGTCTTTGGCAGAAATGGCGCTTAATTTTGTCGAATTTAAGTCGACAGGTCTACATGAAAAGAATGCAGTAGCTATTTGGAACTTTGGAACAATCTCACTATTTGCTTAAGACAAGGGAAATCCAAGAAAATCTGGTCGAGATAACAAGTTCTGGGAAGAACAAATCACCTACTTTCCTTTTTATATGACACGGACCGCATAGAAAATAAAAAAAATTACGTGAGATACACAGACAGCAAGGTATTGTTAACCATGTAAGAAGAAGTATATGTGATACCTTTACATAGATTTTAAATTTATGTCGAATGCCTCATGTAAAAGCCATACGTTCAGTTTGACGTATGAATCAGTCAGGCGAACACAGAGGAGACCCTCAGAGGTAAATAGAACTGGCCAGTGGGAATTTAATAATTTAAGAATTTCAGTATTTCAATATATTTTATTCCCACAAACAAACAAATTATTTTTATTTGGTCAACTCAGATATACGAGGGAGAGTCAGTAAATACTGTAAATCACAAATGGATGTAAAACGTAAAACATGTGATATTTGGACCTGAAAAAAACATTTATTTCTCGACATATTTTCCACCAACACTGATACACATGAACCATCCCTTTACAAATGCGTCGAAACCAGCAGCATATAAAATTTTTTGACTGTTGTCTCAGCCACTTCCGCGCCTCCGTTTCAACATCAGAGAAAATTTTGCCACCAGTTGTTAAACGCTTTACACGATGAACACTTCTTGACGTAAATAGGAAATATTTCTTTATGAATATCTTTTGCATTTAGTCATTTGACCATAGAAAACGCTCAACAGAACGCTGATCTTCGTTAATACACTCATCAAACATAGTAGACATTTTGACTACTGAAACCAGCCTCTGAACATGCGCATGCGCGTCTGCTACCTAGACTCTCATGAAGTTTGACTGTGCTTCTGACTATTGATGCACATAGAAAACCTATTACATCCATTACAGCTGTTTTACTTCCATCTGTGACCTATTTACTGACTCTCTCTCGTACATTTATTCGTAAGCCCAGCCAATGTATTTTCTTTACTGACTGGGGCTGCCTGTATGAATATAAATTTGTCATCAATGTTAGTGCGCTGAGTTCTGTAAACTACAACTTCATCTAGGTTTACGTGCGTTTCATTTTTACTTCGCCTTAATTAAAATTTTAAATTTTCGGCTCTACGAGGGGGTTTCCTCCCTCCCATTTTCCTTTCACAAGAGGGGCGGAAGCCACGGAAGGGGTCCTCATTACGTAACATCTTTCCTAGACTGGGCTAAATACATCAAGTAAGACGGAGTAGAAGAAAGGAGCTTGAATCTCATTATGATTAAAGGAATTGTTAGAAATCCTCAGCGATTAGAAGCACTAATTGGATTTAGACGTGGGGTAAGAAGAAATTTATCCTCACTTCGAAGGATCTACCTGACATTCAGCACCAAGATTAGGGGATCAGCTTTAATGCCTTGATGAACTTTGTCACAACTTGTTAAGATAAATTTCGAGATTTTTAGTGTATAGATTATGGAAGGTACACGTGCAGTAGCTCAGTATATTGGCTAAGCATTGGGATCGACGACCAAGGTTAGAGTCAGGCCGCGCCATAACTCAAGTGGTTAGTCGTTTGATTCCCACCGTGGGGGCCTGGGTTCGATCCCGGGTCTGGTCGAGTGGGATTTATGGTGGATAAAGTGGCGCTGGGGCGGGTTTTCTCCGAGTACTTCGGTTTCCCCTGCCAATCTTCATTCCACCAAATTCTCCATCATCATAATGACCCAGGGCAGGCTACAATAAGCCAATCAGTGGCCGCCGTGCCGAGTGACCCAGTTGGACTCCACTCCCCACTAACCGAATTAAAAAAAAAAGGTTAGGGTCACCACCAGGAAACGTATTATGCATTCCGATTGACTCTCAATTTCCACGTAGGATTATGTTTAATTGAAACACATGAGTGTACGTACGTCAGAATGGGACACCGTGTAAAATTGTGCGTGGATATGAATGTTGATGTGCAATTTTCTGCCTCCATATTCCATGTTCGTGCACACTTTCGGTAGGAAAAGAAATAGTCACTGGGAGGATCTAGTAGTAGGTGGTATGACAATATTGTCGCGTGTGCATGTGTGACTATAGACGGGGTTTGGTTTGGTGAATATATTTATTGACCACTTACAGGTCGTAACTACAAATAACTATAACATTACCTTTGATATCCACACTTTACAGCTCACTAGAACACAGTCTAGTGTTCTCTGTTAATAGACGTTTGCTGGTAACGGCTTCAAAAACGGCTATTCCTCTAACACCGACTCGCGTCCTATCTTCACACGCTACCGTACAGAACTATCAACTGACCTTGTCTCTTGCTTATAGCATCTCGGCACTGACCACATAGAAAACAGCTCTTCTATTGTTATATCCAACTGTTAAATTATTAAGAATCTGTTGCCTAGCAACGGGAACGTGCTTACCGGAACCGGTCGTTGTTTAGTAAGTCACCGCTTAACATTTTCTCTGTACACCACAATATTAAAATGGGCCTTAAAGACAGGATTGGAAAGTGTGGACTGGATTCGTCTGTCTCAGGATTTGGACCAGTGGCGGGCTCTCTTGAAGACGATAATAAACCTTCAGGTTCTGTAGAATGCTGGAAATTACTTGAATAGTTGAGCAATTATTAGATTCTCAAGAAGGACGCTGCTCCATAAAGTTGGTTAGTTCCTGGTGTTCATACTACAATTATGCGCTGAAGTGTTATCCAGGAACTGGCACTATATAGTCATGAACAGAGGAGTCTGACGTGTTTTTAATTAAACACTCCTTTCTACTCTCATAATTATTAGACTTGTGTGGAGTCTGAAATTTCTCTAGACAAAGAATGCGTGTTTTCGTTTATTTCACGGTTGGAGTTCTTCAGAAGACGGTGAAGAGACCCAGAACAGCGCGATGCCTCGGTATTCGAAGACGCGATTCTTCTTGGAGAGAGTACGGACCTTAGAATTTGTAGAATTCTTCAACGTGTTCAAATTGAGGATAAGTACAACTTTCAATTTCTTACTTTGCTGTTAAGACCAAGGCTCTAATTAACTTACTTACATCATGGGACGGAGTTCTTGAGAAACAAACAGTCGCTCAATTTTGAAGAAATTCATCGCCATCCGTGATCATTTCTCCAGAATTTTCTTCTCAACAGAAGCGTCTGTATATTTTTGAACTGGAGCGTCTAGCTAGTTCTGAACTGAGTCCTCGCCATAGCTCAAGCGGTTAGTCGTTGGCTTCCCATCGCGGCGGCCCGGGTTCGATCCCGGGTCTGGTGAAGTGGGATTTCTGGTGGACAAAGTGGCGCTGGGGCAGGTTTTCTCCGAATACTTCGGTTTCCCCTGCCAATGTTCATTCCACCAATTGCTCCACACTCACCCTCACCTATCATCTGGGGCTGGTACAATAGGGCAGAAGTGGCCGCAGTACAAGGGACTTAGTCCCACCCTGCTAGCAATAAAAAAAGTTCTGAACTGAAGAGTCTGCTTAGTTCTGAACTGGAGCGTCTGCCTAGTTCTGAACTTAAGCGTCTGTCCAGTTCTGAACTGGAGCATCTGCCCAAATCTAAACAGGAGAATTTACCTACGAAATTCTGAAAATCCATTACTCTCTCTTACTCACCCTTGCTGCAGGTCCCTGAAACGGTGTGTGTTTTCATAATTTTATTAAATTCGGCGCTTTAAGAACAACTGTAGCTTTGTTCAGTTTGTCCATCAAAACAGCTGCACGCCAGGCTTGAGATACATAACTTGAACAAGCGGAAGCTACCAGAAAGTTTCTCGACAAAAGAAAGACATCTCATATGAACAAGTTTCTGCACAATTAGATGTAGGAAGTGCGAAGACTGTAACGTCAGGCTCATGTCAGAGTTCGTCTGAATGCCGTAACCCTTCTGGGCAAGCCCCCGCAGTCTCCATGTTTCCATTTAGGGCCGGGACTCACTGCAGTAGCATCAGCTGCCGGCATTCCCGTCTCATGAATATTTCATATCTGTGTAAAAGCCAGTCCCGTCCAGCTTCTGTGAGAAGCGGCAGATAAGGACAGGGTTTTGGTTTAAAGCTATGAACAGTGTGGAGACTGCCCTGCAGCTAAAGCTAATCCCTCCACCCTCCACATTGATTGTATCATGCATGTAGAACTGTGAGGGCCAATTTCGTTGATTATTTATCGACACTCTCAGCAACTATTGCGTTGAATGGTAGAACAATTAGTAAATGAGGAATTTGAAGGGGTTTGGAAGGAAACGTTCATGGGCTACTTAAAATATATTCCCCGGAATTTTCTTGGAGGGACTAAGGAAAATCAAGAGAAACCTGTCATTATTACTCGTATCAGGTTCGAGATTCGAACCGAGCTGTTCCCGGATACAAAACAACAAAAAACACACTACACACGCTAACTATACCGACCGAGCGACCACCGCTTGTCGGCGAAGTTAGTGCCAACTTTAGCGGATAGAAGGTGTCGCCTGGTCAGCGCAACGGATCCCTACGGCCGTTAATCTCTGTTTTCTAGACCGCAGCTGCTAGTTCATTGAAATAGCTCCACAATTATCCTCACGAGGCCGAGTGGACCAATTTCCAGACCCACTACTTCTCAGAAAATGTGGTAGCACCGGGAATCGAACCCGGGACCTCTAGATCTGTAACCAGGAACTCCGAACACTAGACCACAGAGGCGGTTTTTCCCGAATACATGTCTAGTTTATTACTGCTACGCTAATCCCTCTCAGTAATTGAAGGCAAGAACTAATCTTAATGCATGGACCACATAGAAAACGACACATCCAAAAATTCTTCTATTATTGCACTGTATTCGTTGCAGCTGGAACGTGTTTACCGAGCTGTTGCCTAGCAACAATAGGGAACATATAGGGACAGACAAGGTGATATCATAAACCAATTTTTATTTTTTAATATGGAAATTAAGCTGGAAAATGAGAAAGAGATGATGATTAAATGAGAACTTTAAGAGAAATAAAATGAGTTACTATAATGCATTCACGAAACTTCTTAATGTGTGATGTATATTCAAAGTATCTAAATTTATGTTGATTGTGACCCTGTTCACGCTCAAGAAAGAAAGAAAACTAAATTTCATGTCCTTAGGCTCGAGCTAGAATAATCATTTCAGTATTAGTAGCATGAATTCTCAAGGGCCGCGCCATAGCTCAAGCGGTTAGTCGCTGGCTTCCCACTGCGGTGGCCCGGGTTCGATCCCGGGTCTGGTCAAGTGGGATTTGTGGTGGACAAAGTGACGCTACCGCGGGTTTTCTCCAAGTACTTCAGTTTCCCCTGTCAATCTTCAATCCACCGAATTCTCCATCATCATAATCACCCGGGGCAGGTACAATAGGCCAATCAGTGGCCGCCGAGCCGAGTGGACCCAGTTGGACTCCACCCCCCACTAAGCGAAATGACTTCTCAAGGACAATCAAAAACGTATATCCTGTAAAGGTAAAGGTGAACTCGTCCGTGTGTTTAATTGATTAAGCACTATGCGAAGAAGATATGGTAGGGGGAGTGAAGTTATAGCTCAACCATTATTGACCTCAATAGTACAGATGAAAGTAAATTTTCAGCTACAAGCCTCACCCGATTTACCTCCGGGGAATCTGCCTCTTTGCCCATTAGATAGGAGTCTGTGGGCTCCAGAACAGGTCTGATTGCTGTGGAATTTTTTTTAATTCGCTTAGTGGGGCGTTGAGTCCAACTGGGTCCACTCGGCACGGCGGCCACTTATTGGCTTATTGTAGCCAGCCTCGCGTGATTATGTTGATGGAGCAATTGGTGGAATGAAGATTGCCAGTTGGAAAACCGAAGTACTCGGGGAAAACCCGCCCTAGCGCCACTTTGTCCACTACAAATCCCACTTGACCAGACTCGGGATCCAACCCGGGCCGCCGCGATGGGAAACCAGCGGCTAACTGCTTGAGCTATGGCGCCGCCCTTGCTGTGGAGTTAAGAAAAATCTTGCCTATAAAAGAACACACTTGGATCGCAGATATGAGGAGTGATATAAAAGAGTTAGGGCAACGGTAATGTTTCTGATACTTATCCAGGAGTTTCGGGGTTCCGATTTCATCCAGGACACCGGATATCCTCATATTTCTCGTCGTTTCGCTCAGTACATCCGAGCAAATGCTGGAATAATACGTCGATTAAGCCACAATCGCATCCTGCCAGATCCCTCCCAATTCATCATTCACAAATCATCCTACTATCCGACGGTGTGTAGTCCTAATATTGACAGGACAGCTTCATGAAATTCCCATAGAAAGGAAAAGAAAATTAAAATCAATAGAATGAAATCGAGTGATTATTTTTAAGGACTGCATCCTGTTCCGTATATACAATGAACATATATAATTTCTAACGTCAGTGCAACAATACTTTATTATTTATTTATGAAGCGCGCGCTACATGTTTCGACCTAAAATAGGTCATGTACAGGTACTGAAATTTTCTGTATAGAAGATAATTTGTACGATACATTTAGGAAAATGCGAATGTTGGTATTTCAGTTCAGTAATAGTATGGGAGAAACTTGAATCACCTGAAGATGATCCATTTGAGGCCGAAACATGTGGTGCATGCTTTATAAATAAATAAATAATAAAATATGGTTGCGTTGACGGTAAAAATTATATATTTAAATCGAGTGATGTTTATATAATCACGTATAATCATCATTGAGTTTAAACTGAAATTATACCCAAATATAATTTTAAATAAAAGGAAACAGCAACCCATATCCCTTCTGCAACGCCCCAGCAAAAATTGTTGCAATAGAAACTGGAGCATAATAATACAGTTTTAAATTTCGCCGCTATCTCCACTCCACTATGTCTTCATGACATAGCGCTTAATTAATTAAGCGCATTAATGAGTCGGGATAGCTCAGGCGGTATACAGAAGGGACTACGGGCTGGACGGTCAGCGTTCGATTCCCGACAGAGCAAGAGATTTTACTCTATTCCACAGCGTCCAGACCCAACTCTGGGGTCCACCCAGCCTCCCATTCATTGGGTACCCTGGCCCCTCCAGGGGTAAAGCGGCTGAGGCTTTAAGCTGACCACTCGCATCTATCTAGTGTCGAGATAAAGATGAGTGGAGCTATACCTCCACTTCCTAAAACTTATCACTTCAGCTCATATCACCATCGCAGTTCTTATGATTAGAAGGGAAGAAATAATTCTGTCACTTGAGTGAGTTCTCTCGGAGGGAAGCTGAACTAATGTCACTTGTTCTGTTAGCATCCTCGTATCTTTCTTTGTTTCTTCTCTCTTTTGTATTGCGTTATGCTCTTGTGTTTCCCTTCATACAAGCTCTTTTTTTTTTCGCTCGTCTTTAAATACTGGAAGGATGTCTCAGAGCGAAGCTGTGTTCCTGTTTGGGAACCAGGGAAAATGCTGAAATCAAAACAACTTCAGACATCTGACAAGTTAATTTTGTGTTTAGATTTTTTTTTTTTTTGGTTTTGATGTATTATATATTAATCATTAAGTTCCATTGCCTTCGAAAAGCAGCATTAAACAGTACTGTAATAAAAGTAAAGAAGAAAAAAAAAAGGAAAATTGTCCCTGTGTTTAACTACTTAATCATTACGCCATGAAGACATATGGGGGAGTGAATGTATAGATCCATCTTTTCTTGACCTCGGCACTAGTTTAAGGGAGGGGTCTGCTTCACGACCCGGACGCTTTACCTCCAAGGGGGATAAGCCTCCTGTATCCATTGGATAGGAGGCTGGGTGGGCCCCAGAGCCGGTCTGGACGACGTGGAGAAGAGAAAATTCTTGAGCTTAGCGGAGCTCGAGTTGTTCCTAAATGTTTAATAATGTGGGGTTTATTTTAACAAGCTGATAATGTCATACCTGAGAAATTACTACTATGGCAAATGAATCTCGGCAAAACCTCCTATTGCACAGACTTAATTTTCCTGCATATGCTGCATTTTGATGTAATATTAAAATCCAAAGAAGAAGATATCAGTTTGGTTTTCAGAGTTTGAATGCTGAACGCATGCGCGAAAGATCTTTAGGCTCAAAATTTTTTTAATTAATCTGTTTATTACTTTTAACATGATACAAATTATTAGTATTAGCATTATTACTATTATTATTAACATAGTGAATTTGTATGCACAATGCACAATTCATTATTCTGTAAATGACGAAAATTGTGACACAAAGAGATGGTGCAGCTTTATGCCCCGCTCGTATGAATGGATCATTAATCCAGCAATTACGATAAACTAAATAATTCCTAAATAAATCAAACTGGAAGTAAAACCAACACACATATGTAATTAAATCTGCAGATATTCCAATATGACTCAGACTCATTAATCTGTAAATGATTCGCAATTTGTCCGCAGAGAGTAATTAATGACACTAAACTACTCTAGTTCTCCTGTTTGGAATGTTTATGCTCGTAAGTTACATAACGTCACATTTTAGTGATAGAATACTTGTAAATAACATCGTGTCTTTTATAGTCATTTTTACGGTATAGTATTTAACCACTTCAGAAGAATGCATGCTCAAGTGTTATAACCTTTCCAATATTTTGAAAATATGTAATTAGTATGGCGTTTCCAAATATTTCTCACTCATTCATGGAGCTGAACCCTTCTTGAAAAGCCGCCAATTGTGCAGCTACCCAAGAACTTTCCAGCATTTTATGGAGCCCAAAGTTTCATCACCGTGTTCACAAGAGCCCTCAAGTGGTCCCTATTCTGAGCTAGATCAATCCAATCCATACCATCCCATTTATCTCTCTAACATCCATTTTAATATTTTCCACCCACCTACGCCTTGTTCTTCCCAGTGGTCTATTTCCTTCTGGCTTTCCTACTAATATCCTATATGCATTCCTCTTCTCCCCATTCGTGTTACATGCCCTGCCAATCTCATCCTCCTTGACCTGATCATTCTAATTACACTTGGAGGAGAGTACAAGTTATGAAGCTCCTCATTATGCAGTTTTCCCCAACCTCCTGTCACTTCATCTCTTTCGGTCTAAATATTCTCCTGAACACGTTCCCAAATATTTCTCTTGTCATTAAATAATTTAGAGGGTCTAGTTTCACTTTAAGTGGAACGGTACGTGAATGCAACTATACTGCGTCCATAACACATCTGAGCTTACGTCATCATCAGATAGTGACGTAGAAAGTTCTTTCATGATTAGAGATTTATTAGACTGTATTTTAAACATATAAATTTAAATCCGAAATCGTCATACCAGTGATCTCTTTGAACACACAAGTCTTCTCTTCCGTAATGTTGTCCACTGAAGGTATGCCGTACAGTCAGAAAAGTTCTGGAGAAGCAACAAAGTCTTTTCTTCCGTAATGTTGTCCACTGAAGGTATGCCGTACAGTCAGAAAAGTTCTGGAGAAGCAACATGGCGTGTTTGGTTTGGGCTTATGTTGTTCCTATGGAGAAAATCTCTAGAGAGAACCAGGAAACCAACCTTAACAATATTTTATTAAGCATTAAAGGATCGTGCATATTGCTTACAGATTGTGTTTATGTGCTTGTTCCCATAAACTTAATTAATTAATTGCCCTTCATAATAGAGAATCTGTGTGTTTCCTGTGAGGTAGGAACTGACTTTCTGTATGTTAGTTACATGACTGTCATTCTTCGTTAAAAATTCACGCATTTTCTTACTGACAAGCCCATTCCAGTAAATTGTTGTTGGTCCTCGCCAGCACAGACATGCTTATTTGCCAGTCCCTCGGGACTCATGACCAGATAATAATATTTATGTTGTTCCCAGTATTGATCCGTAATGGTAGTTTGTAGTGATAGTTGCAGCTAGACTCGCACAACTCCAGCTGTCTGTCATGCTTCATAGTATACACAATTACAAATGACTTTGAAAACCCAGTATTCCAGAGCGGAGTAAACTGTTGTCCGTTAGAACATTACAGGAAAGCGTGTATGTTGATATATTTGTACACAATTACTGTAAGTGATGTAGTGTTTGTCGTTAATATGTATTGGTTTGTAGTTTCCGTAGAAACCAAATGCAAGAGTAGCCTAAGGATTGATACGACCAGAAGATGGCAGTAATAAATGACAAAGTTTCGGTCGGTATTACAGTGTCGATCTTTGCCGAAATATATTTCTAGACAAATATTCCTTTTTATTATTATTATTATTATTATTATATTATGATATTATTATATATTATATTATATAATATTATTATTATAATAATATTATTATTATTAAACGTCACTAATTTGGTGACGTTTCTCGACTTCTTGACGCCTGTTGTCCGCGGTCAGCGTCAAGCTGATGCC
>NW_019729903.1:86142-94405 GCF_002891405.2 Cryptotermes secundus | reverse complement strand
TCAGGTCCAAGTTGGAATATGCCTCAGTAGTTTGGAATTCCATCACCTCGACTGATGCCAATAAGCTTGAGCGCATCCAGCAGAAGTTTGCGTCCGTCTGTTTTTATCGTTTTTCCCTCATATTTCATATAATTATACTGATGCTTTAGAGAAATTAAGAGTACAGTCTTTACATAAACGGAGACATCACCTTGATGCACTTTTTCTTGTTCAGGTCTTTCGTGGTCTTAAATCCTGCGCTTCTCTTTTGGAAAATGTTAGCCTTCGTGTTCCTCCCAGCAATCTTAGGGACTTCTCATTGTTTGGTGTTTGTCCCTCTAATAAACACTGTCCTTCTGCTCGGTGCGCCTATGCTGCCAACGCGGTGGGTAAAGATCTCGACATATTTGCAATCGGAACAGTTTCTGTCAATGACACTGAACCTAAAATTGTTAATAATATTTGTTAATGATACTCTTAATATTACTTGTGTGTATGTGGTCTTATTTTGTTGTTCTCTCCTGTTAATGTTAACTTTATTTTTCTTGGCATTATTATTAATCTATTGTCATTATGTAGACTCTCAAATTATGTATTTGTTTTTTAATTATTTTTATGTAATTCTATGTACTCATTCTAACCTTTTAATTGGCCACTGTGCTGTTAAGTTTGCACATAAATAAACATGAATTGAATTGAATTGAATTGAATTATTATTACAGGGATGTTGACATATTCGAAGCCAGGAACAATCTCCTCAATCGTCTTTTATAATATGCTGTAATTGTTACTCTTTTTCCTTGCACGCATGTACATAAACAAGGATTGAATTGAATTGAATTATGTATAAGTATTTATACTTTATATTTCTCAGTTCTCAATAGAAACTTAGATTTATTTTAATGAAATTATTATTGTTATTATTACTTTGTTTGTTTGTTTCCTTCTCCGCAATTAATGTGTTTTTCCTCCAGTGCCTACCGTTAAGTAGTCTTTGTGTTGTGTTTGCCCATAATGCAATTAGTTTTATCTACACTGTGCTGTGTCTGTAATTGGCCTTGTGGCTGTTGGCTCGGCACATAAATAATAAATAATAAAAAAAATTGAATTATTATTTGTATTTTGTTTGTAAGTTCTTTATGCACTCGTGCAAACTTTTAATTGGCCCCTTGGCTCTTATATTTGCACGTTAATAAACAGGAATTTTATTATTATTATTATTATTATTATTATTATTATATCAAGCTATATTTTAAATATGTTCAAGTTAATAGCCTGCATGTTGAGAGGAGTTCTGATTTTGAAGTGTCCCTCCAGGTCTGTGATATTTTGGAGCGGTTAAATGGAAGGGTTACCTGTGGAAACTGTTTCTTAGACATGGGAGTTATCAAATTTTCCTGTTGAAATTTCGGTGGTATTTCACTATTTTTAAGAAATGACTTTGGAATATCTTTGATTTTTTTTTTGTTATATGCTGCAGGTTACATTATAAGAGTTAAAATTTAATATTGCTACAGTGATCTGTTGCTGAAAATTTCCTACAAAACATCTAAAGAAAGCACTTCAGGCAAGAATCATAATTTAAATTGTGTTTGAAAAAATCGCTGAAGTCAAGGCATAACCTAATATAGCTATCACTAGCAGAAACATGTAATGGAAACTAAACTTCCTCATCAAACTCCGCCCTAAAATCAAACTTTGGGATGAACAGAATATGCACAAATGATGATGGATTGAGTCAACAGCTTGATATCTTGAAGGCAGGAATATAAACTTAGCGAAATAAGTAGGCCAAGTCTTTTCAAAACAAGATGTTTCCTTTCCGAGGTGTATTGACAGGCCACAACATTGGTTTCCAACCTATTTCACTCTGACGACTAGCGAAGCGTAGCGGGAAAAACGTGAACCGAAATGCTAAGCTACAGGAGAGATATAAATTTGTTCGTTTTTCAGAATATTTATAAAAGTTATTGGATTTGAGGTTCACGCATGAGTGTCTATGAAGAATACAATCTTCTTAGATTTGACACCTTTTATTGCTGAGAAGTTCATCGGAGTTTCGGAGGATCCCCCTCTCTACATCATCAGGGTCAAAGAGAAAGCCAGGCAACCGGAAATACTTCTGTTTCCTCTTTGGCTGTATACCGCCTTGCCTTGCTTTCTCTTAGAATCTGAAGTTGTAGACAATGATTTCCTCCGAAACGTCATTAATTTTCTGTCAGAATGCACAACGTCACATCTCGAAAGATAGTAATTTCTGTGGAAAGTAGCTGTTCTGATTAAGGTTTATGGCGGCTTTCGTCAGTTCCTCCATGGAAATATCAAAATAATACCTCGATTAAGTCACGACCGCTTCCTTCCAAATCCTTTCCAATTCAGCATTCAAGCGTCATCCTATCATCGACGCTATATAGTTTAGAATCTAAAGGAATATTTACAAAATCAGAAAACAATTTTTTAGGTCCCTCGTTTGTGTATTTTTTTAATTCGCTTAGTGGGTGTGGAGTCCAACTAGGTTCACTCGGCACGGTGGCCACTGATTGGCCTATTGTACGCTGCCCCCGGTGATTATGATGATGAATTTGGTGTAATGAAGGTTGACAGGGGAAACCGAAGTACTCGGCGAAAACCCGCCCCAGCGCCACTTTGTCAACCACAAATCCCACTTGACCAGACCCGGGATCGAACCCGGGCCGCCGCGGTGGGAAGCCAGCGACTAACCGCTTGAGCTATGGCGCGGCCTCATGTGTGTCTTAAGAGTGTGGACAATTGCAAATACTTGTAAACACTGTAATGAACCTTTGGTTTCCATAAAGTTCTGGGAATTTCTTGTCTACCTGTGCAGCGATTAGCTGGTCAAAAATAATTCTGCTCAATGTAATTATTTAGTTATTTATGACTGCCATGTGTGAGCCGATTGCCTAGAAAGTGTGGGAGCCTCGACGTCTCATAACCCTATGGGCCTGTTACAGGGATAGCCTTACTTTCTTTCGCATCGTAATGCGTGAAAAGAGCAATTTAACAGAGAGAAATGTAGCTACGATTAACCTACAACTGTAGGACGAGTCAACCAAAGCTTCAGTTGTGGCGTTGATCCGCTCATGTGGGACCACTGAACTGCGCAAAGGAGGCAACTTACGGAAAACTGCAGTGTTGTCAAGTTTAATTCTTCTCAAAATGTATTTCAGTAAACGAGATTAATAAAATTCAATTCATAATATTCTTAAATATAATAAATAGTAATCATTTTATTTATATTAGAACGTGATTTACTACTTTGTATAAAAAATTAATTTAAACTCAACATTTTTTGTGAGATTCGGTTCAGAGAGTGTACACTCTCAAACTTTATATTATAATGAGTGATATAAATAATACCGTTTAGCCAAAAAATGATAAAAATACTCCCACGTTAAAAGTTTAAGATTCTACACTTACGTTTCTTCTGGCTTCATCTAATTCGTGCAAATTGCAGATATACATTAAATTGGAATTTAAGCTAGTTTTGTCTAAGATTGTATCTCCTATATATCCCTAAAGCACGAGCAAATACGGAAACAAAACAAACACATACACGCAAACACGAGACAAAACAAGGCAAATGACAGTAATTGTACTCTTCTGCTGACAGGTGACGGGCTGGATTACCTAAACCTGGCACTGAAGGACGGCGGAGTCACTCTGACCATGAACCTCGGTAATGGACGCCTGGAAACGCAGATCAAACCCAACAGAGTGCGGTTCGATGACAACCAATGGCACAAAGTTACTGTCCATAGGAAAGTGCAAGAGGTACGAGTGTGTTGCATGTCACAATTTAATTGGCTGATGATCTTCGGCGCTATCATACTGAATCCTAACGTTCTAGAAACGATCGTTTCATTTCATTCATGGCTTTCTGTTTGCAGGTGTGTGTTCAGAGAAAAAGAGTAGTGAGTGAGATACCAACCGTATGTTTCGAGCGCGTACATTATCCAGGGTCTGTGCAGTGCTCACTAGCCTGCATATTAATTCGGGAAGGGGAAGAAAAAGGTTTTAGAGTGGTAAAGGAGTAGTGACTTGGAAAAAAAATCCTTGAATTTTGATGGTGAATTTCATGATTTGGAAAGATAATTTGGTGGCCCCCAAAGCAAAGAGTTTAACTGTGATGAATCTTAGTTGGGAAGGCTACATGAGTGGCTTGTAGTAACGACTTTGAACTTGTGAAAGATCTCATTCCGTGATTGAGGACAGAGGAAAACTATTGACGTTCACAGAACCTTTTAGATACATACAGACTTCTAAACAGCACTCATGCAGCTAAACAATAAAAAATGGTCCTAAAGTTTATTTTCTTATGCGGGGTACTTCATGGCACTGTCAGTATCTCACTCTATATAGCGTCGAATGGGGAATAGCAGATGAATTGGGAAGGATTTGGAAGGACGAGATAATATCCTGGAATTTTCCTTGAGTGCTTAGGAAATTTAAGAAAAGTCTCAGAATGCCTCGGCCTAGAATCGAACTGAGCGCTTCCGGAATACAAGTATAATTTGTTACCGCTACATCAGCCTGTTCGGTTTCATTATTGTGGTATTTTATTTAAGGTCTCAGTTTCATGTCAGCAACGTTACAATGTACTCATATTTTGAATTAAACGCCAGAAACAAAATAAGTACATTTGTGGTGGGTGTATATATATATACATACGAAGGGCGTTCCGTGTATAATGCCTCCTTTTTTGTGTTAATATGTAACGTCTGAGCTGGATGTTGGTGGTGTTGTAGTAAAGGTTGAACCTTCCCGCCAATGTACTGTTAGTTTCGTTGTCGTGCGACAGATAGCGACAGCAGAGCAGTCTACCAAAATGGCGTCTGATATATAAGTGCGTACGAAACAGAGACGTGTTTTGAATTTCTGACTGCCAACAAATTGCACCCATTGACATCCATCGACGCTTGCTAAAGGTGTACGGAAACAATACAGTGGATGTCAGCACAGTGAGGCGGTGGGTAGTGCGTTTCAACAGTGGCGAAAGTGAAGTGCGCGACAAACCACGCCCTGGACTTCTCTGCTCATTTGCCACTCCTCACAATGAACATATGAGTGTATATATGTATATGTATTGTGGCGTATAGAGCTGCTGCTAAGCGGTGACGCTGTAAACAGCGACCGTTGCTAAATAACGCCCTCGGCATATACTCACGCAGCAGTAGAACGAGGTAATGCAAACCGTTTCTAAGCAACGGCTTGATGAACACGTTCCCGCGGAAACGAGCACGCGCAACAATAGAAGAGCGGTGTTTACTATGGTGTCCGCGCCATGGCGCGGTAAACATGCCTCATCAAAAATATAGACTGTGTTTTCTGCGTAGTCCGTGCCGATGAGTTATCTTGAAGACAAATGGCGTTACGGTGCAGTTGAAGGTTCAGCTTTGGATTGTTAACCAGCGGTCAAAGGAAGCGGAAGAATCTCCATTGCTAAGATTCGTTACCAGGAAATGTCTAGTGAAAACACTGCAGATGAATAGCCATTGTTGAGAGCTGCTGCCAAGGAAAGACTATTGAAAATAGACTAAGAAGACTTAGTGTGGACTGATTCGCGATATAAAAATCAGCAATAACATTATAGCTATTTGTAGTTAATAATTAATCAATTTACTCACCAATCAAAACCCCGTCTGTAGTCACTATTACACGTGACAATGATGTGTGTGTCTAAGCCCTATATAAATATTATTCTGCTATGAGTAGTCCGTTTCCCACGGCGGATCTCATGGAGAACACTCAAAGATGATATGAAATTTACACAACACTTTCATCAGTATTTACGACAGCTAATGAGAGAGTGTTTCGGGCATGGTCCGAATCCTCATTCCGAATATTCCACATCATATGTAGACCGTATTAATCTGAGTATTATTAGTTTTTTAACGTGAGGCCCTTCGCCGACGAAAATTATATTAATTTTAAAATGGAATGACAAGCCACCTAAAGTGAAAAAGCCGTAGGAGATATAATTATATTAACTGCAATACATTTATAACAACTTTTAATTTGATGTGCGCGAATTTTCAATCTTTCTGTATATATGTACAACCCAATTACTTATATGACTTTGCATGTTTCGGTCCGTCCTTTATGCCTATCTTCAAAGGCTGAACAATAAAAGGAATTTGCCTTAAAATTGCTAAGGATCTTAGTGTAATAAGTAATGCAGTCATAACGATAAAATAGGTTGAATATTATCGCTAAGAAGGTTTCTTGTCATTCTACTATCTTGTGATTGAGATGTTTCTTATTGCTGTTTCTTAGAAGTCTGGATGTCCTATTGAATATGTGTTGGTGTCTGTGTGTTGAACTGAAATACGTCCAACTGTTGGACTGCAATGAGTCCAGATGTTGGACTGGGATCAGTGGCGGGCTCTTGTAAACATGGCACAGAACTTTCGGGTTCCATAAAATATTTGGAATTTCCTGAGTAACTGGGCGATGATTGGCTTCTCAAGAAGTAGTTGATCCATAGAGTTCCGTGGATGGATGCATGGATAGATGCAAGGATGTGTGGGTGTGTGAGTGGGTGGATGCATGGATGTGTGGGTGTGTGAGTGGGTGGATGCATGGATGGATGAGTGGTTGAATGAATGCATGGATGTGTGGGTGGGTGGATGCATGGATCTGTGGGTGTGTGAGTGGGAGGATGCATGGATGGATGGCTAGATGAATGGATGTATGGAGGGACTGGCTGATTGACTGATGGATAGAAGGACGGATAGATAGATAGTATTTGTTATATTTCTTCACTTTCTACAATTTAGATTTTTTCCAAAAACTTGGAGTTGAGAAACAGATGGCTGGGATGCAACATCTGCCGACGCCTGTAACAATACACGTACATATAGTGTACATAATCATGCCCTGATAAACCGTAACCAGTTTTTAGAGTTAATCTCTTTGCATCCTATCAGTTCCCTGAATCCAGACTACTGCAACTTCAATCTGAAAGCGTAGCATTGTTTTACCACTGTGGGCATTTAATGTGGCGTGTACTGTAAAAAGAGACCACATTGATAAACATCAATATGAATTTTTAGTATATTAAATCCACAGCATGGTTATTTATCACTGAAATCTAATCAGAAATCTGACGGTGACAGATCTCTCCTTTGTGCTGCCTGTGGGAAGCAGCCAGACCCATCAGCCTCCCTTTGACTTTTAGAGAAAACGATTTTCATTAATAGAATTTTGCGATGGCGTGTTGCCCTCGCGACTTCCATTTTATTTGAAATCTTGCGTGTGACCTCATGCCATAGGTTAGATACCGCGATATTAAAACCGATTCCAGTAAACTATTTTTACCACACGGATTCTGATATTCAGAGTAGCACTCAAATATTTTAGTTTGTACTTTATAAAGAACAGACTTTATGAAGTTGAATCATAGTGCATAATGACTGAAAAGTACTATCTTCTGGATCGTGGCGCCGTATATCCCGATAAAGTCTACCGACGTTTCTGAGGACCGTGTTACCTCCATATTCAGGGTAGTATAATATTCCAAGCAATTAGCCAGAAAAAAAAGGAGCAGTAAGCTCAGCGCCATAGCTCAAACGGTTAGTCGCTGGCTTTCCACCGCAACGGCCCGGGATCGATCCCGGATCTGGTCAAGTGGGATTTGTGGTGGACAAAATGGCGCTGGGGCAAGTTTTCTCCGAGTACTTCGGTTTACCCTGCCAATCTTCATTCCACCAATTGCTCCACCATCACCCTCACCTATCATCTGGGGCTGGTACAATAGGCCAGAAGTGGCCGCAGTACAAGGGACTGGGTGCCACCCCACTAACAATAAAGAAAAAGCTGAGATCAGCACATCACCCTTATATAGTCTGAGTTACTGACGGTGTCATTATATAAACAACAAATAAATAAAAATTCTCGGCTTCTCAAGGGAAGCTCCTCCATGGAACCTGTCCATAATATTTGGGATATATATATAATATATTCTGCATTCAGCAGAAATTTACGACTCTCTGTTTTAAACGTTTTTTTCCCTTAAGTACATTACTGTTACGATTTTGCTTTAGAACAATTGAAATTGCACACCTTGTAAAAAAGGAGGTTATCATCTTGATGCGCTCTTCCTTATTCAAGTTTATCGTGGTTCTGTATTTTGCCCTTCTGCTTTGGAAATTGTTGGCCTTCGGGTCCCTGTTCGATATATCCGAGACTTTCCTATGTTCAGTGTCTGTTCTGTTAGTAAAAATTGCCGCTCTGCTAGATGCGCTTCTGCTGCTAATGTTGTTTG
>NW_019729903.1:85495-86089 GCF_002891405.2 Cryptotermes secundus | reverse complement strand
TATTGTGCACGTAAATAAACATGAATTGAATTGAATTGAATTGAATTGAATTGAATTATTAATTATTGTATGCTGCTCTATTTGAAACTCAAATTCTCACATTGTGGCTTTGTCTGTGTATGTTTGCTTCTGTATCTTTATTAATGCTAACTGCGTAATTAATATAGTCTATCATTTTTGTATTTTGTTTTTTAATTTTTTTTTGTGTATTTCTCTATTCGTGCTAGCTTTGTAATTGGCCTCTGTGCTGTTAAGTTTACACATAAATAAACACGAATTGAATTGAATTACTATTATTATTGATTTCTTGCCCTAGACTGTTACATGATTTTGTCATTATTAATATTGTAACGTGTTTTCGTTACTGATCCCACTTCTGACACCAATGTAACGTGTTTCGTTACTGAAGACGCCGTAGAGATGGTTAATTGGTTTATTTAACAATCTACAAATAACGGCTACAATTAATTATCACACAGTTGCGGGGTTTCACACTTTATAACCCTAATCGCATTAATCTGTCGACACTGTTGCGGGGTTTCACGACTTATAACCCTATGCGCAAATCAGTTCACTCTGTCTTCAGTAGTCTAC